>NC_141875.1:272872206-273023721 GCF_056163025.1 Triticum urartu
ATTATTCCCTCTCTCATATATTTTGACACCGGAAAAATTATTGAAGATAAAATAAATAAATCAAATGATCCTATTTTCAAAATTCGAGAGAACTCTCAAATATGAAAATAACGAAATCTCCAACTCTCTCCGAGGGTCCTCGAGTTGCGTGAAATTTCTAGGATCAACCAAAATGCAAGAAAATATGATATGCATATGATCTAGTGTATAACATTCCAAATTGAAAATTTGGGATGTTACAGAAATGCTGTTGGAAGGGGGCTATGTGGTTAAATTGTGAGATCTGTTTCATCAAATAGCTATTTTCATTTTTGCCATGATTAATGTGTGCATGATATGCTTCTGAGCTCTACATGAGTTTTGTTATATGCCATGCCATCTTTACAGAGGTGCTTACAATGTATTTTTTTGATATGTGTGGTGACTAGCACAAGCTTACAAAGTAGTGCATTCGTTAATGCTGATTTCAGGGACTTAGAATTTCTCCAAGTCCTTGTCCTAATTTTGTCATTATGCCATATGTTCATGTTGTTTCCTAGTGATCCGTGCCTATTTTGAGGATGATCAGCAAGGATGATTTGTTAACATTGTGGTGCTCTATCCATCCATGTCTTTGTTTGCATTTATGGAGCACCCTAGCTTGAGTCAATCGAGCTCTATTTTTGCTATTTCTTGAATCCTGGCAGATTGTTGACTTATTAGCGATTTTGCCGAGGATGTTGTTATTGATCCGTGCATGCTATGTTGTTGTTCTTGCCATGTCTAGCTTTTATGATATGTATTCTTGATGGGTGTATGCTTAGTTTGTCATGCCATGCTCTGTAGAGAGTGCATCGAGCTCGTGAACATGCCTACTCGTTAACAGATTTGCATGCTCCAGTTTTTCACTAAGTCTGTAATCTGATTATGTTTTTGCCATGTTCACATGCTTGCAATTGTATTTTCCGATCCCTTTTATCTCAAGGTCACTAAGGGACTTTTGTTAAGTGCTTTGAGTAGCTTCATGTCATGCCTTGCTTTGCCATGTTAAGTTCCTGTAGAATATAGTTTTCATGTTCCAAAGTGTGCTACCCGATGTTAAATTCCAGACTTGTGTTAATTTCACTGTCTGAAACCTGTTATCATTTGCACTTTTGCCATACTTGTTTGAACCTGTTAATGGATGAATTGGCCGTAGCTCAGTGTTCATCTTTTGTCAAGCATCATGAGTGGATCCCTTCCATGTATTGTGTTGTCATGTTTGAGTGCTATAGCATATTTATCTTGATGCATTTAGATGGCTACTTGCTGTTTATCGCAGACCGGTGCCATATTTGTTTTGCTTGCCATTTCCAAACCGTGCATCCGATTCCGGTGATATTTATATCGATTTCAACCGAAATCACCTCACATTTCCAGTGGCACTCTTGGATTTCTAAGTTGAGGCCAGGTTCAATTATTCCTTGCCAAATCTTGCATATGCATCACATCCCGCATCCCGCATAGCATACCATGTTTGCATCTTGTTTGTTTGAGCGTTGCACGTGGTTGATTGTGTTCCTTTTGCTTGTTTGTCTTGTTTGGGTAGAAGCGGGAGATGAGTTCGCTAACGAGGAGCCTGTTGAGTTTGCTTACGAGGATCAAGTCAACTCTGACAACTTTGCAAGCAAGATGATCATACCCTCGAAATCACTTCTATCTTTGCTTGCTAGATGCTCGCTCTTTTGCTATGCCTATGCTACGATATCTACCACTTGCTTATCATGCCTCCCAAATTGCCATGTCAAACCTCTAACCCACCATGTCCTAGCAAACCGTTGATTGGCTATGTTACCGCTTTTCTCAACCCCTCTTATAGCGTTGCTAGTTGCAGGTGAAGATTGGAGATTGTTCCTTGTTGGAACATTGTTTATTGTTTGGGATATCACTATATTATCTTGTTATCTTAATGCACCTATATACTTGGTAAAGGGTGGAAGGCTCGGCCTTTTGCCTAGTGTTTTGTTCCACTCATGCCGCCCTAGTTTCCGTCATATCGGTGTTATGTTCCCGGATTTTGCTTTCCTTACGCGGTTGGGTTATAATGGGAACCCCTTGACAGTTCGCCTTGAATAAAACTCCTCCAGCAAGGCCCGACCTTGGTTTTACCATTCGCCACCTAGCCTTTTCCCTTGGGTTTCGTGGACTCAAGGGTCATCTTTATTTTAAACCCCCGGGCGAGTGCTTCTCTAAGTGTTGGTCCAACCCAGAGCACCGTGCGGGGCCGTCCCTTGGCAACTTGGGTTATGCTGGCTCCCGTACGCTTAGCTTATCCAGTGTGCCCTGAGAACGAGATATGTGCAGCTCCTATCGGGATTTGTCGGCACAGCGGGTGGTCTTACTGGACTTGTTTTACCCTTGTCGAGGTTGTCTTGTCGAACCGGGATGCCGAGTCTGATCGGAATGTCTCGGGAGAAGGAATATCCTTCGTTGACCGTGAGAGCTTGTGATGGGCTAAGTTGGGACTCCCCTGCAGGGATTTGAACTTTCGAAAGCCGTGCCCGCGGTTATGGGCAGATGGGAATTTGTTAATGTCCGGTTGTAGATAACATGAAACTTAACTTAATTAAAATGAATCAACCGCATGTGTAACCGTGATGGTCTCTTCTCGGCGGAGTCCGGGAAGTGAACACGGTGTTGGAGTAATGTATGACGTAGGTTGTTCTAGGATCACTTATTGATCATAGTTCTTCGTTCGTGCTTTGCCTTCTCTTCTCGCTCTCTTTTGCGAACAGGATAACCACCATATATGCTAGTCGCTTGCTGCAGCTCCACATATTACCTTGCCTTACCTATAAGCTTAAATAGTCTTGATCGCGAGGGTGCGAGATTGCTGAGTCCCCGTGACTCACAGTTTACTTCCAAACCAGATGCAGGGACCGATGATTCTGTTCCAGACGATGCGCTTGAGCTCAAGTGGGAGTTCGACGAAGACTCTCGCCGTTACTATGTGTCTTTCCCTGATGATCAGTAGTGGTGCCCAGTTGGGGCGATCGGGACCGTGTCGCAAGTTGGGGTTGTTCTTTTATTTTGGTACCGTAGTCGGACCATGAGTGTATTGGATGATTGTAATGTTATTCATGTATTTGTGTGACGTGGCGAGTGTAAGCCAACTATGTACCTTTTCCCCTATTATCTATTTACATGGGTTGTTGTGAAGATTACCTTACTTGCGACATTGCTTTCAATGCGGTTATGCCTCTAAGTCGTGCTTCGACACATAGGAGATATAGCCGCATCGAGGGCATTACAGTCAGCTAACTGGCGACCTGATCTAAGGTGGACCAGATCCACTTCTGGCGCATCTTCTTTGGGGAAGTGAAGAGACTCGCTATCATCCTCAAACACACCTATAGTGAGAACGTTGAATTCTTCACTAGGCGGAACCTTCATGCGTTTCGCCAGATGCTGATATTTCTTTGGTACGAAGCGCAAAGGAGCGGCATCTTCCATCACTCGGGGTAGTGCATGGCGCTTTGGCCGCTATTCCCTCCAATCATGGGGTTCTTGAGAAGCTGGTACACCGGGCCATCCATCACGGCTGCAGGGAATGTGAGCCTCTCTTTTACGCTGACCCCGGGTCGTGGTCCTATGACCGAGGTACGGGAGGAAGCCTGAAGAGATAATTGGGGTAAATTCATATCCCGATGTAAAAATCATGGCGAAGTATCAAGTGAAAACGCTTGATCAGTAAAAACTGAAAACTATCATCCTAGCCCATCGGATCGAGGACGTACAACAGAGATCGGAGGTGGGAATATGGCCATCCACTTAACAATTCTTTTGCATTTAACCCCCCGTGCTTACGTTCTGTCTTGTGAAAGATTTAGCGAACTAGAAAGAAAAGAAACAAGCAAAAGAATCTCAACCCAGGCGAGGGTGAGACTTGGCGGCGGCTACTGGACTGCGACTTGGAGGCCGGTGCCGCACCCCTAGCGACGGCGACTTGGAGGCCACGGTGGAGCAACGATGCGACCGCGATGCCCCCAGGTGATCTGGCGCATGCTGGCGGTATCCCCACCCAACGGCGACGAGACGGCCACCGAGATGACCCTGGCCAAGGCGACGTCCATGACCCAACGACCTGGCGCTGGCCCAGGCGAGGGAGACCCAGTGGCGGCGGCCGGCGGCGCTGCCTCCATGCGACGGCGACCCAGCAACTTGCTTGCCCTCTGGAGCTGTTGTTTTGCTGTAGATTAAAATCGTTGGTGTTCTTGCTGTGTAGCTGACTGAATGGTGATGTACAGATAAGATAAATCTTTGTTGTTTTACTTCACCTGAAGTGAAAGTGAAAGTGGGTATTCAAAAAACACGTGAGTCGATGTACATACAGAAACATTTGCTCTTGCTACTGTTGTTGTTTTGCTATCCACGTCGATTTGGATGTACATTTAAGTATGAACATGTTGCTACATACTGAAATATTTGGCTGTACAAACAACAGTTTCAAAAAACACTTGAATTAATTTGGATATATACAAGAAATATTTGCTCTTTTGCTACTGCTGTACATACTGAATTTGCAGATTTACAGAATGAATGTGAATTGGTTGCAGAAATATTCCCTTGTTACAAGTGAGGCATGCACTGGTGATTTAACATCTTTTGTCTTTCTAATTTCAGAATTCCGTAAGGCACATGTGCTAAAACCAACAGGATGCAATGTTAACCAATGAACCTCTTGTGCCTTATTATCCTGTCTAAGTCTAACCCTTTTCAGTAAAAGCGAACAGTTGCCAGCCAAAAGATAGCAGCAGGAGGAGTAGGCAGGGGGATCCTGGTAAGCTCAATGCCCTCTATTATCTACAAACCTTTCCCACACTTGACATAAGCAGGCGATGATTTCAACATCACTTGTACACAGTAAACTGGAGCAAACAACTTGCCATGCGAAATATTATTCTTGCATCGCGAAACAAAATTTCTCTCTGGCCATTTTGATGAATCTTCAGACATAAATATTCAGAAATACAATATTCAGACATAAATATTCAACAGAACTACAATATTTGGAAATAAAATAATAATCTCCTAGGAAATATAAGCGGAAAGTTCATGTAAAATCCGTCCAACACATGAGCTTCAATGCAAAGTTGTCGTTTCGAAATGCATCGTGGAGTTGGAACAAGACCCACAGTTTGACATAAACAGATAAGTTTGTGTCTATGTATACATTTTTGAAAGAAAATAAATTGTATGGTCATGAAAAGTACCAGTAGTTTTCTTAGTTATTGTTAGGGCAATTACGGCTATCATGGAAGCCAACTTGCTTACACTTCTTGCACGTTCTAGGCACTTTCTTTTTTTGTCCACCAATATTTTTCTTCCCCTCTCCATCCTTATTTTTCTTCCCTTCTACATCCTTATTTGATGCCCACCCTTGTCTAAGTGCCCCTTAATTCTTTTGCATCTCCCTTTTGTATGGACATCTGTTGGTGGATGAATTTCAACTTGATTAGGCATAGTACAACCAATATATGCCTCAAACTCATCTTGTCTACTAGGATGATTGGCACCAACCCTTTCAGAAACATTTCTTTTCATGTCGACGAGAATGTTTCTTATTGCTTCCAATTCTTCAGGAGAGTGTTCAGCCAACCTAATTGTATCATCCACTGCTTGGTGTATCTCAGAAACCATTTTTCGCTTTGCCAAATCAGAGGAACTACTTTCATTCTCTTCAAGCAAGTTGCCATAGCTATCATATAGTACCCTCCTGTTAACTGTTTTCTTCCACCTATCTAGAATAAAATGGCTAGGTAGCTCATTCATCTTTGCACCTCTCAAAACATGTAGCGACCAGACCTCAAACAGTCTGATCTCTGTGCTCCGGTGTCATCCCTGGATCAGTAATGCTGACACCACACAGTACTCAGAGGATTTATAGCAGAGTAGCAATCACACACTTATTACATCGAGTGTCTCAAAAGAGAACTTATTATAATAAATATGGCTTAAGGCCATCTAATAACGATAACAGCGAAAGGCTTGGAAGATAAGTGAGTCCATCAACTCCAACGGCATCACTGAGTATAGAACCACGACCTAAAAACTCCTTAATCGTCGTCTGAAAAGTCTGCAACATTAACATTGCAGCCCGAGAACGGGTCAGCACATGGAATATGCTGGCAAGGTAACACATAGAGAGTGATGGAATGAAACAACTATACTATATGCATATTTGGCTGGTGGAAAGCTCTATGGTTACAGTTTTTGCGTAAAGCCAATTTTCCCTACTTCAAAGGAATAAATTTAATTACTATCATGGTGGTTGTTAAACATTGAGAATGGTTGACAGCATTCTCAATCCCAATTAAGCATCATCATTTAACAAACCCAACAAAATTAATTTTAGAGTAACATGTTGAGATTCACATGATAATCCAGGTACTAGATACTCAAGATGTCCATAACCGGGGACACGGCTAACCATGATTAGTTTATTACACTCTGCAGAGGTTTGCGCACTTTTCCCCACAAGACTCGACCACCTCCGTTGGATTTCTCGCACTACATGGAGTTTGAGAAACGGATGACCGAGACACAATCTTTCAGAAGCGCTAGCACCTTACGATGGGTAGACCGGTACACCTACTTTCCCCTACATCTGCTAGTCTACCCTGTAAGAGTTCCACGACTTAATCAACTATGCCAGAGCCCATAATGGCTTGTGGCTGCACACGGAAGTTTCTAGTATGAATAATCTCATGATCCCTTTGAGTCTGGGTGGCGGTCCAAAAGAAAAACAGGCAAGTCCTGGAATACCCAGGTGCCTCAATCCACCCAGATGTGTGTTTAGGTTGCCACCTTAGATAAACCATTAATTAACAATCTCACATCTGTCATGGATATCACTCACCCAATCCACGTCTACTAGCATAGCATGGCATAATAAGCAAACGTAGAAATAACTCCCAAAGGTTTGATAATAAACAGGTAATAGGTACTACCTCATCTACTTCCCATCCCACAATTTAATTAGATCCTAATCATGCAATGTGTGAGGATTGATCTAATGCAATAAAACTGGGTTGTAGAAAAAGTATGATCAAAGTGTTACTTGCCTTGCTGATGATCCGCGAAACCTAGAGATTCGAAGTAACAGGCGACGCACTCCGGGTACTCTATCGCAGACAAACAAACAAGCATACAATAAGTACTCATCTAATGCACAGGTAAAACTCAAATAAGAGATTTAACCAGAAGGTTCAATTTAAGAACTCCGGTTGGCAAAAGAAATCAAATCGAACGAAGCAAAGAAAGTTAAACGGCGAAAGAAAACAACTTCGTTCTAGTAATCTAGATCTAAGTCAAATTTTACAGTAGCAAAAACTTGTTTAAGTTGATTATTCGGAAAGAGGGTTTCGAGATGAAATTTCAGGCGCTTGAATCGCCTGATTCCGAAAAACCAGCGAAAAGTTGTAGTAAAACGAAAATCGGATCAGAAATCGCGATCAGAAAATAACCGCGGAAAATCCGACGAAAAAGAAAAACGACGAACAGATTAATCGTTAATTAACCTAATCCGAAAATAATTAAAATAATAAAATAATATTAAAATAAATAAAAAAAATCGAAAATAAAACCGACGAAAATAAAATAATATATATATATATATATATATATATATTTCTTTTCTTTTTTTTAATAAAAATTCGGCACGGAAGTCGAGGCAGCGGCGAACCTCGGGCGGCGTGCAACTCCGGCGAGTCGGCGGCGGGTCCGGCGGGCTAGGGTTTCGGGCGCGGGCGCGGTTATGGGCTGGGGCGCCGGGTGCCTCGCTATTTAAAGGCGCCCCCGGGCGGAGTCCCGCTCGGGTACGGCCCATAGTCGGTTTCGTTTTTTTTATAAATAATTACGCTCGGAAGAAAAATAAAAATAAATGCTAAACGGACTCCAAAAATCATGAAATAAATTTTCCCGGGTTTCTAAAATCAAGCCCGATAAAGTGAACATTTATTTGGGCCCAAAATACAACTTTGAAAAACGCGTATTTTTCCTAAATTAAATAAAAAATACCGAAAAACTCCGAAATAAATCTTATTTGATTTTTTTATTAAATCCTCAATATTTCTATATTTTGGGAAAGTCATTTTATTCCCTCTCTCATATTTTTGTAATAGAAATAATTTATGATAAAATAAATAAAATCCAATGATCCTATTTTCAAAATTTGGGAAACTCAAATATGAAAATAACGAAATCCCCAACTCTCTCCGTGGGTCCTTGAGTTGCTTAGAATTTTCTAGGATCAAAACCCAAAAGCAAATAAAATATGATATGCATGATGATATAATGTATAACATTCCAAATTGGAAATTTGGGATGTTACAAACCTACCCCCCTTAAGATGAATCTCGCCCTCGAGACTCGGGTTGGCTAGAAAATAGGTGAGGGTGGTCCTTGAGCAAATCTTCCTCTCGCTCCCAGGTGGCTTCATCCTCCGTGTGGTGGCTCCACTGAACTTTGCAAAACTTGATAACCTTGCTGCGAGTGACTCGGCTGGCAAACTCGAGAATCTTGACTGGTTTCTCCTCATAGGTCAAATTGTTATCCAACTGAATTGCTTCCAATGGCACTGTGTCTCTCAAAGGTATGTCAGCCATCTCCGCGTGACACTTCTTCAACTGAGAAACATGGAACACATCATGAACTCCTATCATTCCTTCTGGCAATTCCAACTTGTAGGCCACTTCTCCCATACGCTCCAAAACTCGATATGGCCCTACAAATCGTGGCGCTAAATTCCCCTTAACTCCAAAGCGCTTAATCCCTCGAAGTGGGGATACTCGAAGATAAGCTCTGTCTCCGACTTCGTAAACTGTCTCCTTGCGTTTAGAATCTGCGTAGCTCTTCTGCCTGGACTGGGCTACCTTGAGCCTATCGCGAATCAACTTCACCTTCTGTTCAGACTCTTTAATCAGATCTGGTCCAAACAACTGGCAGTCTCCAATTTCGTCCCATGACAACGGTGTCCTGCACCTCCTTCCGTACAAAGCTTTGAAAGGGGCCATCATCAAACTGGTCTGATAGCTATTATTGTAAGAGAACTCTGCATATGGCAAATTATCGTCCCAACTAGATCCATAATCTAGCGCACAAGCTCTCAGCATATCCTCCAAAATCTGATTGACTCTCTCGGTCTGTCCATCTGTCTGCGGATGAAAAGTTGTACTAAATTCTAGCCTAGTACCCAAAGTCTCATGCAACTGCTTCCAGAACTTTGAGGTAAACTGGGTTCCTCTATCTGATACGATACTCCTCGGAACTCCATGCAGACATACGATCCTGGTCATGTATATCTTTGCCAACTTAGCACTGGTGTAAGTGGTCTTTACTGGGATGAAATGAGCTACCTTCGTCAATCGATCAACTACAACCCAAATCGAGTCATAGCCTGAACGAGTCCTTGGTAATCCCGTGATAAAATCCATGCCTAGCTTATCCCACTTCCATTCGGGTATCGGCAATGGTTGCAACAATCCTGCTGGCTTCTGATGCTCTGCCTTTACTCTCTGACATACGTCACAAACTGCTACATACTCCGCAATATCCTTCTTCATTCCGGTCCACCAGAAAATGTCCTTCAAATCTAAATACATCTTGGTATTTCCTGGGTGAATCGAATACGGTGAATCATGTGCCTCTTGCAGAATCAACTTTCTGATCTCCGGGTCATTGGGTACATAAACACGGTCTTCAAACCATAGGGTGTCGTGCTCATCCTCACGAAATCCTTTAGCTTTTCCTTGGCTCATTTTCTCTTTTATAGAAGCAATCTCCTTGTCAGATTTCTGAGCCTCTCTGATTTTATCCATCAATGTTGACTGAATCTCCAATGCTGCCACATAGCCTCTCGGAACTATCTCCAAACCTAGTTCACAAAGATCCTCGGCTAACTCCTTTGGTATTTCTTCCGTCATTAGTGTATTGACATGACTCTTACGGCTCAATGCATCAGCTACTACATTAGCTTTTTCGGGATGGTAATGCAATCTCATATCATAATCCTTGATGAGCTCCAACCATCTCCTTTGTCCGAGGTTCAACTCCTTCTGCGTGAAAATGTACTTCAAACTCTTGTGATCCGTGTACACCTCACAATGATTTCCAATGAGGAAATGTCTCCATGTCTTCAATGCATGCACTACGGCTGCTAACTCCAAATCATGCGTGGCATAATTCAATTCGTGAGGCTTCAGTTGTCGTGAAGCATACGAAACAACTCTTCCTTCCTGCATAAGCACTGCTCCAAATCCTCGACGTGAAGCGTCGCAATACACCTCATAATCCTCGGTTTGATCTGGCAAAATCAACACTGGTGAGGTAACCAAGCGTTTCTTCAACTCCTGGAAACTAGCCTCACACTGCTCAGTCCATATGAACTTGGTATCTTTCTTCAACAACTCCGTCATAGGCTTCGCAATCTTTGAAAAATTCTCAATAAACCTCTGGTAGTATCCTGCGAGTCCAAGAAAACTCCGGATCTCTCCAACTGTTGTTGGGGCTTCCCACTTGGTCACGGTTTCAACTTTAGCGGGATCTACTGCTATACCTTCTCCGGATATAACGTGTCTGAGGAATCCTACTTTCTTCAACCAAAACTCACATTTGCTGAACTTGGCATATAATTGGTGTTCTCTGAGCTTTCCAAGTACCAAACGCAAATGCTCCTTATGCTCCTCTTCATTCTTCGAATAAACCAGGATATCATCAATGAACACTATGACGAACTTATCCAAAAACTCCATAAACACTTTGTTCATCATGTTCATAAAATAGGCAGGTGCGTTAGTCAGTCCAAATGACATAATGGTATACTCATACAGTCCATATCTTGTGGTAAATGTTGTCTTAGGTATGTCCTACTCTCGAATCTTCAACTGATGGTACCCTGATCACAAATCGATCTTGGAAAACACTTTAGCCCCTTGCAATCGATCAAACAGATCATTGATCATTGGTAGCGGTTACTTGTTTTTGATTGTTACTTCGTTCAATCCTCGATAATCAACAACCATTCTTAACGATCCATCCTTCTTCTCCACTAGAAGTACTGGTGATCCCCAAGGCGAAGAACTTGGGCGAATGTAACCTTTATCCAGTAACTCCTTAATCTGCTTCTTAATTTCCACCAAATCCTTTGCGGGCATCCTGTATGGTCTCTTCGATATTGGCCCAGTGCCTGGCAAAAGCTCAATCAAAAACTCAATGTCTCTATCCGGTGGCATCCCTGGCAACTCCTCTGGAAATACGCCAGGAAAATCCTTTACCACTGGTACTTCCTCTTGCACAACTCCCAATAAAGAATTTACTTGTGTCCTGTTTGGCGCATGTCGGGATACATACTTGATCCTTCTTCCTTCTGGCGTTGTGAGAAAAATTGTCTTACTGGCGCAATCGATGTTTCCTCCATACATCGACAGCCAATCCATACCGAGAATTACATCCAAACCTTGGGATTCCAGAATAATTAAATCCGTTGGGAAAACATGCCTTCCTATACTTAATGGCACTTGAAAACATCCTTGACTGGCCATGTACCCTGCTCCTGGCGAGCTTACTAGCATAGGTGTTTTAAGAACCCTAGTGGGCAGGCTATACTTTTCCACAAATCCCCTTGATATGTATGAATGCGATGCACCAGTATCAAAAGAACGAGTGCAGTAAATGACTTCACCAAAAACTTCCCTATTACTGCATCGGGCTGAGCTTCAACCTCCTCCACATTAACGTGGTTCACCTGTCCCCTGTTGAAAGGGTTCGGCTTCTTTCCAGAGCTTCCATTGCCGTTTTGGCCTTCAGGACATTCATTAGCGTAATGTCCGGTCTTGGAACACTTGAAACAGGTGACTTGACTCAGATCTCTCTTGGCTGGGGTTGATGGGGTGTTGCGGTTCTATCCATTTCTCCCTCCATTCCCATTACCATTCTTGGTGCCATTGTGATTGTGCGAGCTACCTACTCCATGGGTATGCTGAAAATGTCCTCCCGGTCTAGGGGTAAAACGTGGCTTCTGCTGAGCTCCTGAATTATACTTTCCTTGTCCATACTTCCTCTTGCGATTCTCAATTTGCTGCTGCTTCCCTTCGATCATAAGAGCATGATCTACCAACTCCTGGTAGTTGTTGAAGGTGGCTACCATCAACTGCATACTCAACTCATCATTCAGTCCTTCCAGGAATTTCTCCTGCTTAGCTGCATCTGTAGCAACGTCATCTGGGGCATAACGTGCTAGCTTACTAAACTCCTCCACATACTGGCCAACCGTCCGTCCTCCTTGGCGCAAGTTACGAAACTCACGCTTCTTCATGGCCATTGCTCCTGCTGAAACATGGGCAGTACGAAAAGCCTGCTAAAACTGGTCCCATGTGACAGTGTCGACTGGGAAGGTGGCTGTGAAATTCTCCCACCATGATGCTGCGGGTCCTTCTAACTGATGTGCGGCAAACTTCACCTTCTCCGCATCTGTGCATCCTGCTGTGGTCAACTCCCTAGCTGTCTTGCGGAGCCAATCATCTGCTACTATCGGCTCGGTGCTACTGGAAAACACTGGCGAATTCAGCCTAAGAAAACGGGCTAAGTGGTCAACAGGTGGTAGTGGTGATGGTGGGTTGTTGTTGTTGTTCCCCTGATTCTGATTCTGAACTAGCAACTGCATCAAGGTGTTCTGCTGCTGGATCAACTGGGTGAGCTCCGGTGGAAAGGAAAATCCGGGGTCACGTCTCGGAGGCATCTGAGGGTTTAGAAAAGATGAGATATAAGAATAGAGGGGGTCTAAAGAGAAAACACTACCCATAGCACATGAGGCAAAAGCAAACAATTCACTTCATTCAATCAAACAAAGGCATACAATCGATCTAGCTATCGCAACAGTGCTCGGAGTACTAAATTTACATGGTGGACTACTACTACTGGTGAGCTGGTCTACTAGAAATATTCTACGGTTGTAGACTCCATGATATCGGCTCCAGCTTCATCAACATAGTCATCATTGCTACTATCTGCTTCCAAGTCGGTGCCGTCGATGATGATGTAGTCTTCCGGGCTAATCTCCTTGGGTTCTTCGTCTTCATCTACTGGTGTCGGGCCTCCCATAAATATTCCAATCTTCTTGATCAGGTCATCATTCTTCTCCACCAATACTTAAATTTCTTCTTCATAATCTTCACGTGTAGCCTTGAGTTCTTCCTCCAGTTCCTTGATTCTAGTCTTAGCCTTCTTCAGATCTATCATGTCGGCGCACATCTGATTCTCCTATCGTCGAATGTGCTGGTTTAACTCCTGGATAAAAGCTGCAATTGATCTATCTTTCCTGGTGCTGATCATCTCCCAGTGTTCATCTCGGCGTCTGCAAATCTGGTAGATAGTATCCTTGAGATCCTTGCGGTAGACTTCTCCAATGCGTCCCATGGCGATGTGAGCTGCCATACTCTTTCCTAGACTCCAAGTTGGTGCATCAAAAGAAAACTCTATGGGCTCAGTGACTGGCATGAACGTCCTTCCTGGAACTTGAACTTGAATCATCCAGCGCTCTTCTTCAGGTGAAGTGGTGTTGTAGATGCTCTTGCAGCTGCACGCATCCTTCTCTTTACTGACTTTGTGAGAACAGGAGTAAACCCTTCCTTTAGTGCAGAAGAGACTTCCCTTTCTTATGACTTAGTTGGGGATGCAGCTGTTGTTTCCAAACTCTTGCTAACTGCAGCCACAAGCGGACCAATAGGCACATCTAGCCAGAGGTCGCCAAAGCGGAGAGTGACAAATTGCTGGACCTGTCCCTCCATACCTTCAAAATAAAGAAAACCATATATTAGTTTTCTTCATCTACTTTTTTCATATGCGTACATAATGTTTTGTGCTTTATGTACTATGGATATATGCGTACATAATGTTTTATGCTTTATGTACTATGGAAATTCATATGTTGTAATCCTATGTTGGAATTCAAAGATGAGGGGAGAAATATGTCCCACTGGGCGTGCCAGAATTTGATGACGGGAAAATGGCGGGCGTGAGACACGCATCCACGTCATTGATACACAGTGAATTTTAAATGCATAAAATAAAAATAGAATCAAACATTGCAGGTACTTTATTTCCAGAACTCTTACATTTACATAAAATTTCTGTCAATTATATCTCCGAAGAGAAAACCCCTGATTAAGAATCCCAACATATCTATTACATAGGATTACATCATATGCCTATTACAAATATACTACAAGAGAAATCCTCCTCGCGGTCGATGATGCAAATACTCCTCCATCATTTCATGTGTGATGTATGTGGATATATTTTCCTGGCATGCAACAATTTGTTCGTGTTCAACCTCATTTATATGTAGATTGGAGATTGATTTTGGCTAGGCCTAATTTTATCCTACATTTGGCACATAGGATATGGGTATGCATTTTCCTTTAGGAATTTTGCACGATATATTTGGTTGGTGGCATGGATATACTTGACATGCCAATTTTAATAAGTTTGCATCATCACATTACTACCATCATTGCGTAGCACTGGTATGGTGCCCACATGTAGCGTAACAGATTGAAGCTTTCTCACACAATCTTGGTCCTTTTTTATGGTGCAAGTGATATATGTCATGTCTTGTTGACTCTGAGCCCAGACAGTATCAAGCCTGATCTGAGTGAAATTTGCTTATGATATTTTTTGTTTGTTTAAAGCCTATGTGGGCTACATGGAGTATGCCTTATCATGTATTTTGTCGACCTCAGCTTCTATCTTGGGGAGTAGCTCGGGTCGAAATCTCCTTTGTGTTTATTTTACTGGGGGAACATCGTCTTGCATGGCAAGTCGGTGCACCGCTACCTCTGGATCCAAGCCTGGCATTTCCTCATAAGTCCAAGCGAAGACATCTTTGTTTGCAGAAAGGAACTTACGATATTGCTCTTTCTTTTCTTTGGACAGACGTGCGCCGATAAAAATCGGTCGAGGATCCTGTAACATCCCAAATTTTCAATTTGGAACGTTATACATTAGATCATCATGCATGTCATATTTCTTTTATCCTAGAAAATCCTAAGCAACTCAAGGACCCACGGAGAGAGTTGGGGATTTCGATATTTACATATTTGAGTTTTCTCAAATTTTGTAAACAAGATCATTTGATTTTATTTATTTTATCATCATTTATTTCTATTAAAAAATATGAGAGAGGGAATAAAATGACTTTCCCAAAATATAGAAATATTGAGGATTTAATAAAAAAATCAAATAAGATTTATTTCGGAGTTTTTCGGTATTTTTAATTGAATTTAGGAAAAGTACGTGTTTTTCAAAGTTGTATTTTGGGCCCAAATAAATGTTCAATTTATCGGGCTTGATTTTAGAAACCCGGGAAAATTTATTTCATGATTTTTGGAGTCCATTTAGTATTTCTTTTTATTTTTCTTCCGAGCGTAATTATTAAAAAAAAAACGAAACCGACTATGGGCCGTACCCGAGAGGGACTCCGCCCGGGGGCGCCTTTATATAGCGAGGCACCCGGCGCCCCAGCCCATAACCGTGCCCGCGCCCGAAACCCTAGCCCGCCGCCGGACCCGCCGCCGACTCGCCGGAGTTGCACGCCGCCCGAGGTTCGCCGCCGCCTCGACTTCCGTGCCGAATTATACTTTCCTTGTCCATACTTCCTCTTGCGGTTCTCAATTTGCTGCTGCTTCCCTTCGATCATAAGAGCATGATCTACCAACTCCTGGTAGTTGTTGAAGGTGGCTACCATCAACTGCATACTCAACTCATCATTCAGTCCTTCCAGGAATTTCTCCTGCTTAGCTGCATCTGTAGCAACGTCATCTGGGGCATAACGTGCTAGCTTACTAAACTCCTCCACATACTGGCCAACCGTCCGTCCTCCTTGGCGCAAGTTACGAAACTCACGCTTCTTCATGGCCATTGCTCCTGCTGAAACATGGGCAGTACGAAAAGCCTGCTAAAACTGGTCCCATATGACAGTGTCGACTGGGAAGGTGGCTGTGAAATTCTCCCACCATGATGCTGCGGGTCCTTCTAACTGATGTGCGGCAAACTTCACCTTCTCCGCATCTGTGCATCCTGCTGTGGTCAACTCCCTAGCTGTCTTGCGGAGCCAATCATCTGCTACTATCGGCTCGGTGCTACTGGAAAACACTGGCGAATTCAGCCTAAGAAAACGGGCTAAGTGGTCAACAGGTGGTAGTGGTGATGGTGGGTTGTTGTTGTTGTTCCCCTGATTCTGATTCTGAACTAGCAACTGCATCAAGGTGTTCTGCTGCTGGATCAACTGGGTGAGCTCCGGTGGAAAGGAAAATCCGGGGTCACGTCTCGGAGGCATCTGAGGGTTTAGAAAAGATGAGATATAAGAATAGAGGGGGTCTAAAGAGAAAACACTACCCATAGCACATGAGGCAAAAGCAAACAATTCACTTCATTCAATCAAACAAAGGCATACAATCGATCTAGCTATCGCAACAGTGCTCGGAGTACTAAATTTACATGGTGGACTACTACTACTGGTGAGCTGGTCTACTAGAAATATTCTACGGTTGTAGACTCCATGATATCGGCTCCAGCTTCATCAACATAGTCATCATTGCTACTATCTGCTTCCAAGTCGGTGCCGTCGATGATGATGTAGTCTTCCGGGCTAATCTCCTTGGGTTCTTCGTCTTCATCTACTGGTGTCGGGCCTCCCATAAATATTCCAATCTTCTTGATCAGGTCATCATTCTTCTCCACCAATACTTAAATTTCTTCTTCATAATCTTCACGTGTAGCCTTGAGTTCTTCCTCCAGTTCCTTGATTCTAGTCTTAGCCTTCTTCAGATCTATCATGTCGGCGCACATCTGATTCTCCTATCGTCGAATGTGCTGGTTTAACTCCTGGATAAAAGCTGCAATTGATCTATCTTTCCTGGTGCTGATCATCTCCCAGTGTTCATCTCGGCGTCTGCAAATCTGGTAGATAGTATCCTTGAGATCCTTGCGGTAGACTTCTCCAATGCGTCCCATGGCGATGTGAGCTGCCATACTCTTTCCTAGACTCCAAGTTGGTGCATCAAAAGAAAACTCTATGGGCTCAGTGACTGGCATGAACGTCCTTCCTGGAACTTGAACTTGAATCATCCAGCGCTCTTCTTCAGGTAAAGTGGTGTTGTAGGTTCCCGTGAAGCTTGGTACTCCTATGTTCAGGTATCTAGTGACTTCCTTCAAGTGGCGTCCAAAGGGTGTATCTTCATCTGGTTGTGTGAACTTGTTCCTTGCATCCGCCATCCTAAAGAGTAGAAAAGATGAGAACTCAGAAGAGAAGAGAGTGAGTAGTGATCTAGGTCTTTTAGCTTAGTGGTCATGTCCTACAGTCAGCGTGTGCTCTGATACCATCTCTGTAGCGACCAGACCTCAAACAGTCTGATCTCTGTGCTCCGGTGTCATCCCTGGATCAGTAATGCTGACACCACACAGTACTCGGAGGATTTATAGCAGAGTAGCAATCACACACTTATTACATCGAGTGTCTCAAAAGAGAACTTATTACATTAAATATAGCTTAAGGCCATCTAATAACGATAACAGCGGAAGGCTTGGAAGATAAGTGAGTCCATCAACTCCAATGGCATCATTGAGTATAGAACCACGACCTAAAAACTCCTTAGTCGTCGTCTGAAAAGTCTGCAACATTAGCGTTGCAGCCCGAGAACGGGTCAGCACATGGAATATGCTGGCAAGGTAACACATAGAGAGTAATGGAATGAAACAACTATACTATATGCATATTTGGCTGGTGGAAAGCTCTATGGTTACAATTTTTGCGTAAAGCCAATTTTTCCCTACTTCAAAGGAATAAATTTAATTACTATCATGGTGGTTGTTAAACATTGAGAATGGTTGACAGCATTCTCAATCCACATTAAGCATCATTATTTAACAAACCCAACAAAATTAACTTTAGAGTAACATGTTGAGATTCACATGATAATCTAGGTACTAGATACTCAATATGTCCATAACCGGGGACACGGCTAACCATGATTAGTTTATTACACTCTGCAGAGGTTTGCGCACTTTTCCCCACAAGACTCGATCGCCTCCGTTGGATTTCTCGCACTACATGGTGTTTGAGAAACGGATGACCGAGACACAGTCTTTCAGAAGCGCTAGCACCTTACGATGGATAGACCGGTACACCTACTTTTCCCTAAATCTTCTAGTCTATCCTGTAAGAGTTCACACGACTTAATCAACTATGCCAGAGCCCATAATGGCTTGTGGCTGCACACGGAAGTTTCTAGTATGAATAATCTCATGATCCCTTTGAGCCTGGGTGGCGGTCCAAAAGAAAAACAGGCAAGTCCTGGAATACCCAGGTGCCTCAATCCACCCAGATGTGTGTTTAGGTTGCCACCTTAGATAAACCATTAATTAACAATCTCACATCTGTCATGGATATCACTCACCCAATCCACGTCTACTAGCATGACATGGCATAATAAGCAAACGTAGAAATAACTCCCAAAGGTTTGATAATAAACAGGTAATAGGTACTACCTCATCTACTTCCCATCCCACAATTTAATTAGATCCTAATCATGCAATGTGTGAGGATTGATCTAATGCAATAAAACTGGGTTGTAGAAAAGGTATGATCAAAGTGTTACTTGCCTTGCTGATGATCCGCGAAACCTAGAGATTCGAAGTAACAGGCGGCGCACTCCGGGTACTCTATCGCAGACAAACAAACAAGCATACAATAAGTACTCATCTAATGCACAGGTAAAACTCAAACAAGAGATTTAACCAGAAGGTTCAACTTAAGAACTCCGGTTGGCAAAAGAAATCAAATCGAACGAAGCAAAGAAAGTCAAACGGTAAAAGAAAACAACTTCGTTCTAGTAATCTGGATCTAAGTCAAATTTTACAGTAGAAATACTTGTTTAAGTTGATTATTCGGAAAGAGGGTTTTGAGACGAAACTCCAGGCGCTTGAATCGCCTGATTCCGATAAACGAGCGAAAAGTTATACTAAAACAAAAATCGGATCAGAAATCGCGATCAGAAAATAACCGCGGAAAATTCGACGAAAAAGAAAAACGACGAACAGATTAATCGTTAATTAACCTAATCTGAAAATAATTAAAATAATAAAATAATATTAAAATAAATAATAAAAATCGAAAATAAAACCGACAAAAAATATATATATATATATTTTCTTTTTTTTTATAAAAATTCGGCATGGAAGTCGAGGCGGCGGCGAACCTCGGGCGGCGTGCAGCTCCGGCGAGTCGGCGGCGGGTCCGGCGGCGGCGGCGGGCTAGGGTTTCGGGCGCGGGCGCGGTTATGGGCTGGGGCGCCGGGTGCCTTGCTATTTAAAAGCGCCCCCGGGCGGAGTACCGCTCGGGTACGGCCCATAGTCGGTTTCTTTTTTTTATAAATAATTACGCTCGGAAGAAAAATAAAAAGAAATACTAAACGGACTCCAAAAATCATGAAATAAATTTTCCTGGGTTTCTAAAATCAAGCCCGATAAAGTGAACATTTATTTGGGCCCAAAATACAACTTTGAAAAACGCGTATTTTTCCTAAATTAAATAAAAAATACCGAAAAACTCCGAAATAAATCTTATTTGATTTTTTTATTAAATCCTCAATATTTTATATTTTGGGAAATTCATTTTATTCCCTCTCTCATATTTTTGTAATAGAAATAATTGATGATAAAATAAATAAAATCCAATGATCCTATTTTCAAAATTTGAGAAACTCAAATATGAAAATAACGAAATCCCCAACTCTCTCCGTGGGTCCTTGAGTTGCTTAGAATTTTCTAGGATCAAAACCCAAAAGCAAATAAAATATGATATGCATGATGATCTAATGTATAACATTCCAAATTGGAAATTTGGGATGTTACAAAACAACAATGATATGTCGGCATGGAATTCCACGTGTCTGAAATAACATGCAAGAGCAATGACCACTCATGGATGTTGTGTTGAATTGAACTTCTCGAGACTTCGAAGAGCGGTCACCACCTATAACCGTGGTTCTCACATCACCTTCCTGTGATATGCTTTCAATCAAGCAATGATCTCTAGCTGCACGCACCTCCTTCTGAAAATATTTGAAAACCTCATGGGTGAAGACCAGACTAGCATGCTTCTCAATCTCCCAAGATGTAATCAATGGAGGCATAGAATTGAGGCACTCATGGTCAGCCTTGAGTTCATTCTGACGTTGTTCTTCTAGGGCTGTACCAATCCTAATCCAAAACTCCACCAAAGCATGTTTGTAGCCAATAAAGTGATTGAAAAACGAGTTAGCACTCTCTGACCTTGAAGTGGTTCTTAGAGTCTCACCCAAAAAAACACCTCTGAAGTAGGCTGGTATCCATGATTCACGAAGTTCGTATCTCCTAGCAAACCATGTGTTTTCCTCAAGCCCAAATTCAGAAATGAATGAAACCATTTTGCCTCAAATTCAGCTGGGTTTTCAGAGCCCCATACACATGAGTTAATTGTACTATAGAAATGTTCATCCTCTCTCAATGGAGGGCCAACCTTTTCTGGAAGCTTTCTCATTATGTGCCACATGCATAACCTATGGATAGTGTTTGGCATTATATGTTCAATTGCAGCCTTCATGCTGTGGTCTTCATCGGTCACTATAAGCCTTGGTGCTGCCCCATCCATTGCTTTCAAGAACGTTTCAAATACCCATTCATATGACTCTATCTTCTCATCTACAATCAAGGCGGCACCATAAAAAATAGATCCCATGTGGTGGTTTATTCCTGTGAATGGGCAAAAAATCATGTTGTACTGGTTGGTGCTATATGTAGAGTCAAAGGACACCATTTCGCCAAACAAAGCATAATTCTTTCTACAAAAAGCATCAGCCCAAAATACATGTGTTAGACAGTTTTTATCATCAAGAACATACTCAAAGAAGAACCCCGGGTTGATTTTCTTCCTCTTCCTGAGGTTGTCAATGAACATTTGAGCATCTGAATCCTTGAAAGTACTTCTCATGTCACGATGATAATTTTGCAGGTCTCTTTTTGTGCACCCCACGAACTCAAATCCACCCTCACCAACACGAAGCAATCGAAATGCCCCAGATGTACCAATGCTAGCTGCATGACATGTGAATAGTGTGCCCTTGGCCTTCTCGCTGACTTTTCTGTTAGACTTGATTAAATGTTGCTTCCTAGGTGTGACAAAATCATGGGTGTGTTCTTCATGAAAATCTGATATTGAGTATTTGCCATCCTTTATATGCTTCAAAGTTATCATGGCCTCACAACCACATCTAGTGATCTTTCTTGCATGTGTTCTTTTCTTCTCTCCGTTCAAATTCGTCCTGGGTTCATCCACCTTCTCTGTTCGGAATCCTGATTTTGAACAAAGAAAACGCCTCCAGACTATCACATTATCTACATTCTTCCTCTGTCCAATTCGAACTGAAAATCCAACATTTTGCGCATAAGCCTTGTAAAACTCCTCGACCTCTTCCATACTATCAAATGGCATTCCTACAGCTGGCTTCAAGTTCTCATCGCATTTGGGTGTACATGATGAACTCTAAAAATTACAACAGCCATTAGTCATACAAGTTAGTAATTGTTAGAGGCATTTGGACTCAGTTGTATGACACTCACACAAACTGGGACGTCCGTGGCTCTTTTTTTGGGTGTCCGGAAGCTATCCAAATTGATGGGAGGAGGATGTATTTCAATGTCATGGCGTACTCCTTCATTGCAATTATGGTTTTGAAAAACCAAATCACCACCAACCTAACAAAAGTCACCATAGCATTAGCATGATCAGTTCGTATCAATGGAGGAAGAAAATAAACCATCAAAAAAAATCATTGCTTACCACGGAGGCCGGCAGAGGACTCGCGCTGCTGGACGGCACCGCCAGAGGGTGTGGAATCACGGCCGACGGAGTGATCGCGCTGCTGGACGGGGCCAACGGAGGACGGGGGATCATGACAGCCGGAGCGCTCGTGTTGCTAGACAGTGCCAACGGAGGACGGGGGATCATGGCCGCCGTAGCGCTCGTGATGCTAGACGGGGCCAACGGAGGACGGGGGATCATGGCCGCCGGAGCGCTCGCGCTACTGGACGGGGCCGACAGTGGGCTGACGATCACGGGCGGCAGAGCGCTCATGCTGCTGGGCGGTGCCGACGGAGGACTAGCACTGGTGTACATGGCCGATGGCGGATGAGGAAGAGGGCTCAAGGACTGAGCCATTGGAGAGCTAGGGCACATGGCGTTCTGCACATGACGAGGCTTCATGGCGGCCGCCAAGTCGCAATCCAGTCGCCGCCGCCTGGGTCGAGATTTGTTTTGCTTTTTTTTTCTAGTTCGCTAAATCTTTCACAAGACAGAACGTAAGCACGAGGGGTTATGTGCAAAAGAATTGTTAAGTGGATAGCCATATTCCCACCTCCGATCTCTGCTGTACATCCTTAATCCGATGGACTAGGGTGATAGTTTTCAGTTTTTACTGATCAAACGTTTTCACTTGATACTTCACCAAAAATCATATCATCATAAGTTGGCCTCATATTTGAAGATGCGCAACTCACCGAGCTATCTTGAAGAGTGGCAACATTTGCTGTAGCCTTCTTTCCTTTCTTTAAGCTTTTGAGGAGATCCGTATCAATGGTCCCCTCATCGATCATTTTCTGTATGATATTCTTCACAACAAAGCAACCTTTGAGTGTATGGCCCAAAATGCGATGGTAGTGACAGAAATTTGGGTCATTAAATTTTCAAGCTTCTTCTGGCCTTTTGGGCTTGGGAAGTTCTATAAGACTCAACTCCTTTAAACCATTAAAAATGTCATCAATTTCTTCTACAGGAAAAGAATACTCCCTGTTTTGTCGCTCGCTGAGAGTTGGCCTCCTACTGACCTGTGCATCTCGCTGCCCTTGATTTCCTATAGGTGCGCTTCTGGGCTGAAACTGAGGTTTTACCGTCGTTGTCTCCATGGCTTGTGCAGACTTGGGTTTCATCGGCAACTTTTCATGCTGACCACCTTTGTCTGTAGGCTTGTTGAACATCGTTTTTGTTCGACGAGCGACAAGCTGCATAAAATTTTCTATATCCGTGGATTTTGAAGCTAACTCTTCAAGCGTGAGGGGCCTCACTCCTTGTAACTGGACATCCACTTATGAGCAGAGATTGTTCATGCACATGCGCACTCCTTCTCCATGTATTTATGAAATCAGCCGCCCTCTCATTGAACCCTTGTTCAGTTTGGGTCAACTCGGTTATGCCCACCGTCCTCTGTGTGCTATAAAACCGCTCGAGGAGTGGGTTTTGCATTTGTTCCCACGTTTTTATAGAGCTTGGAGGCAGCTTGCTGTACCAAGTGAAGGCAGGCCCAGACAATGTCTGTACAAACTGCCTAAGGAGAAGTGCTCCGTTGTTAGCTGTATCCTGACAAGCAGCAAGGAAGTGTGCTATGTGCTCATGGGGAGATCCACTCCCGTTGAACTTACTGAACTGCGGCTGCCTGCAATTTGTTGGAAAAGGAAATAGGTCCACATCAGGTGGGTACGACTTAACATACCCTGGCCGCATCGAGTACTGAGTTTGCATTAATTACGACTTTACCCCTTCAGCATTCATTTTTGGATCGCCTCAAGGTTAAGCCCTGCTCCTCCATGTTGGCTGCTAGCACTTGCGCAAACTTCCCCTTTATTTCCTCTGCTCTGGTTATTGCTCATATGAATTCGAAGGGCTGCTAGCTCGTCTTCCTTTTGCTGAAGTGCTGCCGTAAGGTTGGCTAATTGCTCCTCAACGGGACGAGTTTCATTCGCACCTAGGACTTGTTCTGTATGCTTTGCACCATGGTGAAGTTCTATGTCATTCTCAGAAGGACAAGGAGTGCTATCTGATAGGGGATTGTACGACCTCCCATTGCTTGACCCAAGTTCTTCATGATCTGAACCCTTCTGGCTCCGCGTCGTGCGACGAGGACCTTCTACAACAGTCTTATGTGCCTTCTTCCTCTTGAAGTGTATTGAGGCTGAGGAGGTCTCGCTACTATTGTCTGTCACCCCTTTGACACCAACTGGCATTGCGTTGAATACTTCAAATGAGTTGCCTGAGACCTTCTTACAAGTTGGCCATGGAGCGAGAGTTCTGGTAGTCTTGTTTTTTGTACTTGCCATTTCTTTTGCCCCATTTCCTCCACTGACTTGGCTTGTTGATGGAGAGTTTCTTCCTTGTATTCTGCTATACCCTGAATCAGCTCGTACTGCCATCTCTCTTTGTTTTAGGGCAGCCCGCTTTTTGTGTGCATGAGCAGCCTGCTTCACATACTCTTGTCATCGTGGATTCGCCTTCACAAATTCTTCATATTCTGGCCATTTTGATAGAGTTTCTACACGATGCATGATGGCGCCACCAACATTATCAGCAGAGATAGAGCATCCTAGAAGTATTTCCTTCAGAGCTTGGCAAACATTCTGTGTCATGAAGGCATGGAAGCTAGCATGGCTCCCCCACGGATCCTTGCATTGATCTTCCTTTCTCTATTTCTGATGGGATATGCCACTTGCTTCCGTTGTTGATTGGTCATGTGTGCATCAGTTGCCACTGGGAATCAAGCCATGCACGGTGAGCACTCTGCCGTCGACGGCGACGCCGTGCTGGATGAACTGAGCCTTCAAATGATGGTCTTGGTGCTGGCACCGATTAGGACAAAGGATCTGATATTGTAGCGGTTGGATCCACATGACCAGCTTGGAAGTCATCTGAAGTGAAAAACACCCCCTGCCACTGGAACGAGCGTCTATTGCTTGGCTCACCCTCTAGGCATGGTCCAATGGGATTATAACCCATGGTGGGGAAATATTCAGGTGCATCAACACGAAGTTGGTTTCTTGGACGAGCCGATCCTTCATGTGTGGAAGACTCGGTGTCCTCAGCCATTACACCTTTTCCTTTGTCCGCGGAGCAAGCCCTTTGAGCTGCCCCTACGTTGCTTGGGATAAGCTTATGTGAGCTTTCTCCTGACCCTTCACGTGCGCCCACCCTAAGTTTTGAAGGTGTAAGGGGCACTACGACTTTGGTCGATGTAGTTGAAGGAGATTGTCTTGGCGATGCCACCTTTAGTGATCCCGTCTGTTTTGCAAGAACAGGACACTCTTCGGGTATCATGCGAACAACCTTTGCTGGCACCTCCTGGCTCATGACCTTGGTAGGTGACATCTTTGTGAAACCAGGAGGAATTAAAGTAGATGAAGAAGCTTCGCGTACATGCTGATCCTTAGATGCTCTTGCAGCTGCACGCATCCTTCTCTTTACTGACTTTGTGAGAACAGGAGTAAACCCTTCCTTTAGTGCAGAAGAGACTTCCCTTTCTTATGACTTAGTTGGGGATGCAGCTGTTGTTTCCAAACTCTTGCTAACTGCAGCCACAAGCGGACCAATAGGCACATCTAGCCAGAGGTCGCCAAAGCGGAGAGTGACAAATTGCTGGACCTGTCCCTCCATACCTTCAAAATAAAGAAAACCATATATTAGTTTTCTTCATCTACTTTTTTCATATGCGTACATAATGTTTTGTGCTTTATGTACTATGGATATATGCGTACATAATGTTTTATGCTTTATGTACTATGGAAATTCATATGTTGTAATCCTATGTTGGAATTCAAAGATGAGGGGAGAAATATGTCCCACTGGGCGTGCCAGAATTTGATGACGGGAAAATGGCGGGCGTGAGACACGCATCCACGTCATTGATACACAGTGAATTTTAAATGCATAAAATAAAAATAGAATCAAACATTGCAGGTACTTTATTTCCAGAACTCTTACATTTACATAAAATTTCTGTCAATTATATCTCCGAAGAGAAAACCCCTGATTAAGAATCCCAACATATCTATTACATAGGATTACATCATATGCCTATTACAAATATACTACAAGAGAAATCCTCCTCGCGGTCGATGATGCAAATACTCCTCCATCATTTCATGTGTGATGTATGTGGATATATTTTCCTGGCATGCAACAATTTGTTCGTGTTCAACCTCATTTATATGTAGATTGGAGATTGATTTTGGCTAGGCCTAATTTTATCCTACATTTGGCACATAGGATATGGGTATGCATTTTCCTTTAGGAATTTTGCACGATATATTTGGTTGGTGGCATGGATATACTTGACATGCCAATTTTAATAAGTTTGCATCATCACATTACTACCATCATTGCGTAGCACTGGTATGGTGCCCACATGTAGCGTAACAGATTGAAGCTTTCTCACACAATCTTGGTCCTTTTTTATGGTGCAAGTGATATATGTCATGTCTTGTTGACTCTGAGCCCAGACAGTATCAAGCCTGATCTGAGTGAAATTTGCTTATGATATTTTTTGTTTGTTTAAAGCCTATGTGGGCTACATGGAGTATGCCTTATCATGTATTTTGTCGACCTCAGCTTCTATCTTGGGGAGTAGCTCGGGTCGAAATCTCCTTTGTGTTTATTTTACTGGGGGAACATCGTCTTGCATGGCAAGTCGGTGCACCGCTACCTCTGGATCCAAGCCTGGCATTTCCTCATAAGTCCAAGCGAAGACATCTTTGTTTGCAGAAAGGAACTTACGATATTGCTCTTTCTTTTCTTTGGACAGACGTGCGCCGATAAAAATCGGTCGAGGATCCTGTAACATCCCAAATTTTCAATTTGGAACGTTATACATTAGATCATCATGCATGTCATATTTCTTTTATCCTAGAAAATCCTAAGCAACTCAAGGACCCACGGAGAGAGTTGGGGATTTCGATATTTACATATTTGAGTTTTCTCAAATTTTGTAAACAAGATCATTTGATTTTATTTATTTTATCATCATTTATTTCTATTAAAAAATATGAGAGAGGGAATAAAATGACTTTCCCAAAATATAGAAATATTGAGGATTTAAACAAAAAATCAAATAAGATTTATTTCGGAGTTTTTCGGTATTTTTAATTGAATTTAGGAAAAGTACGTGTTTTTCAAAGTTGTATTTTGGGCCCAAATAAATGTTCAATTTATCGGGCTTGATTTTAGAAACCCGGGAAAATTTATTTCATGATTTTTGGAGTCCATTTAGTATTTCTTTTTATTTTTCTTCCGAGCGTAATTATTAAAAAAAAACGAAACCGACTATGGGCCGTACCCGAGAGGGACTCCGCCCGGGGGCGCCTTTATATAGCGAGGCACCCGGCGCCCCAGCCCATAACCGTGCCCGCGCCCGAAACCCTAGCCCGCCGCCGGACCCGCCGCCGACTCGCCGGAGTTGCACGCCGCCCGAGGTTCGCCGCCGCCTCGACTTCCGTGCCGAATTTTTATAAAAAATATATATATATTTAATATTATTTTAATTATTTTCGGATTAGGTTAATTAATGATTAATCTGTTCGTCATTTTTCTTTTTCGTCGGATTTTCCGCGGTTATTTTCTCATCGCGATTTCTGATCCGATTTTCGTTTTAGTATAACTTTTCGCTCGTTTATCAGAATCAGGCGATTCAAGCGCCTGGAGTTTCTTCTCGAAACCCTCTTTCCGAATAATCAACTTAAACAAGTTTTTGCTACTGTAAAATTTGACTTAGATCCAGATTACTAGAACGAAGTTGTTTTCTTTCGCCGTTTGACTTTCTTTGCTTCGTTCGATTTGATTTCTTTTGCCAACCGAAGTTCTTAAGTTGAACCTTCTGGTTAAATCTCTTATTTGAGTTTTACCTGTGCATTAGATGAGTACTTATTGTATACTTGTTTGTTTGTCTGCGATAGAGTACCCGGAGTGCGCCGCCTGTTACTTCGAATCTCTAGGTTTCGCAGATCATCAGCAAGGCGAGTAACACTTTGATCATACCTTTTCTACAACCCAGTTTTATTGCATTAGATCAATCCTCACACATTGTATGATTAGGATCTAATTAAATTGTGGGATGGGAAGTAGATGAGGTAGTACCTATTACCTGTTTATTATCAAACCTTTGGGAGTTATTTCTACGTTTGCTTATTATGCCATGCCATGCTAGTAGACGTGGATTGGGTGAGTGATATCCATGACAGATGTGAGATTGTTAATTAATGGTTTATCTAAGGTGGCAACCTAAACACACATCTGGGTGGATTGAGGCACCTGGGTATTCCAGGACTTGCCTATTTTTCTTTTGGACCGCCACCCAGGCTCAAAGGGATCATGAGATTATTCATACTAGAAACTTCCGTGTGCAGCCACAAGCCATTATGGGCTCTGGCATAGTTGATTAAGTCGTGCGAACTCTTACAGGGTAGACTAGCAGATGTAGGGGAAAGTAGGTGTACTGGTCTATCCATCGTAAGGTGCTAGCGCTTCTGAAAGACTGTGTCTCGGTTATCCGTTTCTCAAACACCATGTAGTGCGAGAAATCCAACGGAGGCGATCGAGTCTTGTGGGGAAAAGTGCGCAAACCTCTGCAGAGTGTAATAAACTAATCATGGTTAGCCATGTCCCCGGTTATGGACATATTGAGTATCTAGTACCTAGATTATCATGTGAATCTCAACATGTTACTCTAAAGTTAATTTTGTTGGGTTTGTTAAATAATGATGCTTAATTGGGATTGAGAATGCTGTCAACCATTCTCAATGTTTAACAACCACCATGATAGTAATTAAATTTATTCCTTTGAAGTAGGGAAAAATTGGCTTTACGCAAAAACTGTAACCATAGAGCTTTCAACCAGCCAAATATGCATATAGTATAGTTGTTTCATCCCATTACTCTCTATGTGTTACCTTGCCAGCATATTCCATGTGCTGACCCGTTCTCGGGCTGCAACGTTAATGTTGCAGACTTTTCAGACGACGATTAAGGAGTTTTTAGGTCGTGGTTCTATACTTAGTGATGCCGTTGGAGTTGATGGACTCACTTATCTTCCAAGCCTTCCGCTGTTATCGTTATTAGATGGCCTTAAGCCATATTTAATGTAATAAGTTCTCTTTTGAGACACTCGATGTAATAAGTGTGTGATTACTACTCTGCTATAAATCCTCCGAGTACTGTGTGGTGTCAGCATTACTAATCCAGGGATGACACCGGAGCACAGAGATCAGACTGTTTGAGGTCTGGTCGCTACAGATCCTCGGCTGTCCCAATATTTATTTCTTCCAAGTCATCGATAGTTGGCTGATTAGCATCCTCCATTTGTGGGGATGCCTCAGTTGGGTCTACAAATTCAGTCGAGGTCATGCAAACCTCATAGCCCAGCCCATGTCTTTTTTCTTTCAAAGGCTAGCCCTCGTGTAGAGCTTCGAGTTGTTCTCGGGACAACGCCTTTTCAAATGGCGCTCGCTGCCCCCGACCATCGCACAACGACGGGCTAGTGAGAGTATCATATCCCATTCTCTGCATCATATACAAAACTTGGTTATCGTACAGAGAAATAGGCAATGACACATCATCTTTATTTTCCAAGGTGATATGAACCACCTTTTTATTTTTATTTTCACACTCATGCGACTTCTCTTTATCTTGCTCAATTTTATGTTGAACCAAAGGAGGTAAGAGCATAGGCATTTTGGTACCTCTTTTAACAGATGATTTATCGATGACATGGAATATTGGGTCACCCTCTTTCCTTTGGTCACTTGGTATATACTGATAAATCTTTCGGCCAGATGAGGAATCTGCAGCATTTTTTACCATATTTGATTCAGGTACTACTACAGGCCTTGGCTTGTGTACTTTTTCAACGGGCTAAAAGTAGAATTTGGCATCGACGTATAAAGATTCAGCTATGGTGAATGGTCTCTTATCTGCAAATATTCTTATTGTTTCTCCAGATTGCTCTTTGTACTTGACACATTGATGAGTGTAGATGGCACAACCTGATTTTCATGCAACCATGGTCGGCCCAACAGTGCATTGTAAGATGTGGCTGCATCAATCACATGGAATCTCATGTATGTAGATAATGCTTCCATTTTTAGTACCAAGGAAATGGTACCCATGGCCTCTTGACCTAACTGGTTAAAGCCGTGAATGACCACATTTGACCGACTCAAATCCTTAGGGGAATATCCAATCCTTTTCAAAGTACGCAAAGGCAACAAATTTATGGCGGATCCACCACCTATCATTATGCGATTTGTTGGCAAGTCATCAATCTCACCAAACATAAGAAGAGGTCTGTTATGCTTCTTTGCTCCTAACAACATGTCCTCATCCGTGAATGTAATATTTAACACATCATTTAAGTCAGCTTCAGTCTGTGAGACTTCCACTCGATAATCTCCACGAAATGACAATGCTGTAACTAGTGCCTTCGTAAATCCGAGGAAAGAGACAAAGCATCATACACAGAAAAGCATAGCTGGTATTTTCTTCAAATAAGAGATTACATCATACTTGATGACACCTTAGAAGGCGGGTCAAGTGTCTTATTCTCAGTTACATCTTTGTTCCTAGGCTCCTTTCTAGGTGGAGGATGTGGGTCAGCTAACTTGCGACCTGATATGAGGTGAACCTGATCCACTTCTGGCGCATCTTCTTTGGGGAAGTGAAGAGACTCGCTATCATCCTCAAACACACCTATAGTGAGAACATTGAATTCTTCACTAGGCGGAACCTTCATGCGTTCCGCCAGATGCTAATATTTCTTTGGTACGAAGCGCAGAGGAGCGACATCTTCCATCACTCAGGGTAGTACACGGCGTTTCGGCCGCTGTTCCCTCCAATCTTGGGGTTCTTGAGGACCTGGTACACTGGGCCATCCATCACGGCTGCAGGGAATGTGAGCCTCTCTTTTACGCTGACCCTGGGTCGTGGTCCTATGACCGAGGTACGGGAGGAAGCCTGAAGAGATAATTGGGGTAAATTCATATCCTGATGTAAAAATCATATCATCATAAGTTGGCCTCATATTTGAAGATGCGCAACTCACCGAGCTATCTTGAAGAGTGGCAACATTTGCTGTAGCCTTCTTTCCTTTCTTTAAGCTTTTGAGGAGATCCGTATCAATGGACCCCTCATCGATCATTTTCTGTAGGATATTCTTCACAACAAAGCAACCTTTGAGTGTATGGCCTAAAATGCGATAGTAGTGACAGAAATTTGGGTCATTAAATTTTCAAGCTTCTTCTGGCCTTTTGGGCTTGGGAAGTTCTATAAGACTCAACTCCTTTAAACCATTAAAAATGTCATCAATTTCTTCTACAGGAAAAGAATACTCCCTATTTTGTTGCTTGCTGAGAGTTGGCCTCCTACTGACCTGTGCATCTCGCTGCCCTTGATTCCCTATAGGTGCTCTTCTGGGCTGAAACTAAGGTTTTACCGTCGTTGTCTCCATGGCTTGTGCAGACTTGGGTTTCATCGGCAACTTTTCACGCTGACCACCTTTGTCTGTAGGCTTGTTGAACATCGTTTTTGTTCGACGAGCGACAAGCTGCATAAAATTTTCTATATCCGTGGATTTTGAAGCTAACTCTTCAAGCGTGAGGGGCCTCACTCCTTGTAACTGGACATCCACTTATGAGCAGAGATTGTTCATGCACATGCGCACTCCTTCTCCATGTATTTATGAAATCAGCCGCCCTCTCATTGAACCCTTGTTCAGTTTGGGTCAACTCGGTTATGCCCACCGTCCTCTGTGTGCTATAAAACCGCTCGAGGAGTGGGTTTTGCATTTGTTCCCACGTTTTTATAGAGCTTGGAGGCAGCTTGCTGTACCAAGTGAAGGCAGGCCCAGATAATGTCTGTACAAACTGCCTAAGGAGAAGTGCTCCATTGTTAGCTGTATCCTGACAAGCAGCAAGGAAGTGTTCTATGTGCTCATGGGGAGATTCACTCCCGTTGAACTTACTAAACTGCGGCTGCCTGTAATTTGTTGGGAAAGGAACTAGGTCCACATCAGGTGGGTACGGCTTAACATACCCTGGCTGCATCAAGTACTGAGTTTGCATTAATTGCGACTTTACCCCTTCAGCGATCATTCTTTGGATCACCTCAAGGTTAAGCCCTGCTCCTCCCTGTTGGCTGCTAGCACTTGCCCAAACTTCCCCTTCATTTCCTCTGCTCTGGTTATTGCTCATATGAATTCGAAGGGCTGCTAGCTCGTCTTCCTTTTGCTGAAGCGCTACCGTAAGGTTGGCTAATTGCTCCTCAACGGGACGAGTTTCATTCGCAGCTAGGACTTGTTCTGTATGCTTTGCACCATGGTGAAGTTCTATCTCATTCTCAGAAGGACAAGGAGTGCTATCTGATAGGGGATTGTAAGACCTCCCATTGCTTGACCCAAGTTCTTCATGATCTGAACCCTTCTGGCTCCGTGTCATGCGGCGAGGATCTTCTACAACAGTCTTATGTGCCTTCTTCCTCTTGAAGTGTATTGAGGCTGAGGAGGTCTCGCTACTATTGTCTGTCACCCCTTTGACAACAACTGGCATTGCGTTGAATACTTCAAATGAGTTTCCTGAGACCTTCTTACGAGTTGGCCATGGAGCGAGAGTTCTGGTAGTCTTGTTTTTTGTACTTGCCATTTCTTTTGCCCCATTTCCTCCACTGACTTGGCTTGTTGATGGAGAGTTTCTTCCTTGTATTCTGCTATACCCTGAATCAGCTCGTACTGCCATCTCTCTTTGTTTTAGGGCAGCCCGCTTTTTGCGTGCATGAGCAGCCTGCTTCACATACTCTCGTCGTCGTGGATTTGCCTTCACAAATTCTTCATATTCTGGCCATTTTGATAGAGTTTCTACACGACGCATGATGGCACCACCAACATTATCAGCAGAGATAGAGCATCCTGGAAGTATTTCCTTCAGAGCTTGGCAAACATTCTGTGTCATGATGGCATGGAAGCTAGCATGGCTCCCCCACGGATCCTTGCATTGATCTTGCTTTCTCTATTTCTGATGGGATATGCCACTTGCTTCCGTTATTGATTGGTCATGTCTCCATCAGTTGCCACTGGGAATCAAGCCATGCATGATGAGCACTCTGCCGTCGACGGCGACGCCGTGATGGATCAACTGAGCCTTCAAATGATGGTCTTGGTGCTGGCACCGATGAGGACAAAGGATCTGATATTGTAGCGGCTGGATCCACATGACCAGCTTGGAAGTCATCTGAAGTGACAAACACCCCCTGCCACTAGAGCGAGCGTCTATTGCTTGGCTCACCCTCTAGGCATGGTCCAATGGGATTATAGCCCATGGTGGGGGAAAAATTCAGGTGCATCAACACGAAGTTGGTTTCTTGGACTTGCCGATCCTTCATGTGCGGAAGACTCTGTGTCCTCAGCCATTACACCTTTTCCTTTGTTTGCGGAGCAAGCCCTTTGAGCTGCCCCTACGTTGCTTGGTATAAGCTTATGTGAGCTTTCTCCTGACCCTTCACGTGCGCCCACCCTAAGTTTTGAAGGTGTAAGGGGCACTACGACTTTGGTCGATGTAGTTGAAGCAGATTGTCTTGGCGATGCCACCTTTACTGGTCCCGTCTGTTTTGCAAGAACAGGCCACTCTTCGGGTATCATCCGAACAACCTTTGCTGGCACCTCCTAGCTCATGACCTTGGTAGGTGACATCTTCGTGAAACCAGGAGGAACTAAAGTAGATGAAGAAGCTTCGCGTACATGGTGATCCTTAGATGCTCTTGCAGCTGCACGCATCCTTCTATTTGCTGACTTTGTGAGAACAGGAGTAAACCCTTCCTTCAGTGCAGAAGAGACTTCCCTTTCTTATGACTTAGTTGGGGATGCAGCTGTTGTTTCCAAACTCTTGCTAACTGCAGCCACAAGTAGACCAATAGGCACATGTAGCCAGAGGTCGTCAAAGCGGAGAGTGACAAATTGCTGGACCTGTCCCTCCATACCATCAAAATAAAGAAAACCATATATTAGTTCTCTTCATCTACTTTTTTTATATGCGTACATAATGTTTTATGCTTTATGTACTATGGATATATGCGTACATAATGTTTTATGCTTTATGTACTATGGAAATTCATATGTTGTAATCCTATGTTGGAATTCAAAGATGAGGGGAGAAATATGTCCCACTGGGCGTGCCAGAATTTGATGACGGGAAAATGGCGGGCGTGAGACACGCATCCACGTCATTGATACAGAGTGAATTTTAAATGCATAAAATAAAAATAGAATCAAACATTGCAGGTACTTTATTTCCAGAACTCTTACATTTACATAAAAATTCTGTTAATTACATCTCCGAAGAGAAAACCCCTGATTAAGAATTCCAACATATCTATTACATAGGATGACATCATATGCCTATTACAAATATACTACAAGAGAAATCCTCCTCGCGGTCGACGATGCAAATACTCCTCCATCATTTCATGTGTGATGTATGTGGATATATTTTCCCAGCATGCAACAATTTGTTCGTGTTCAACCTCATTTATATGTAGAATGGAGATTGATTTTGGCTAGGCCTAATTTTATCCTACATTTGGCACATAGGATATGGGTATGTATTTTCCTTTAGGAATTTTCCACGATATATTTGGTTGGTGGCATGGATATACTTGACATGCCAATTTTAATAAGTTTTGCATCATCACATTACTACCATCATTGCGTAGCACTGGTATGGTGCCCACATGTAGCGTAATGGATTGAAGCTTTCTGACACAATCTTGGTGCTTTTTTATGGTGCATGTGATATATGTCATGTCTTGTTGACTCTGAGCCCAGACAGTATCAAGCCTGATCTGAGTGAAATTTGCTTATGATATTTTTTGTTTGTTTAAAGCCTATGTGGGCTACATGGAATATGCCTTATCATGTATTTTGTCGACCTCAGCTTCTATCTTGGGGAGTAGCTCGGGTCGAAATCTCCTTTGTGTTTGTTTTACTGGGGGAACATTGTCTTGCACGGCAAGTCGGTGCACCGCTACCTCTGGATCCAAGCCTGGCATTTCCTAATAAGTCCAAGCAAAGACATCTTTGTTTCTGTCGGAGTAAATAGCCATGGGTAGCCTAGCCGGCTTCCCCTGGCCCTTCTGAAAAAATTACGAGCCCATCCGGCTCTTGAGAGACCCAAGACGCGGGGCCGCCTTCCCCTAGTCGGCCGTCGCCTTGGCCGGCTTTCGGAAGGGGCCCCGGCTGTGGCCCTTGTGAAGAAGGCCATGGGAGGGCCGACTTCACGAAGCCAGCCACAAGAAGGCCGACTCCAGGAAGCCGGTTCCCATAAAGAGGTCAAAGACCGTACCCTCGAAACTCGCATCTGCCTAGTGGCAGAGAGACGGGGCGTGGCTACAGTGGAGCTAGCCACCCCCGAACCCCGGAGCACGACTGGCACAGTGTGCCGTACGGGTGGCCTTGACCCGTCCGGCGCGACACTATTGCCATGTCGACCCTGACGCCATCGACGACAGGCCACCAGTGTGGCCCCCAAGGCGGTGGGCCCTTTCGGGTAAAGAGACACCCGAAGGTGGCCATACCACTGCTAGTCGGCCCGAGAGAAAGCCGGCTCCCCACAGCCGGCTTGCCATCAACCTCGAATTAGACGCCCCATTAAGGAGACAAGACGAGGTGAGGCTACAGTGATCGCCCGTCAGGCGGCGGCACTGTAGCCACGCCTCCCACGACAAAGCCTATGTCATCAAGATGAAGCAACAGTAACCAGCCACCGACCCGGCCCTGACCACTAGGGCCTGCCTGTCGGCCAAGGGCCGGCAGGCAGCAGGACCCACCAGTCGGCGGGCCCCAGATACCGGCGCAGAAGCCGGCGAGCACAGTCACAGACGGCTGGGCCCCGCGCCCAGTCGGATTACCATTGTACCCCCGGGGGGTAGGCCTATATAAACCCCCCGGCGCACCCATGCAAAGGGTTTAGCTCCTAGCTAGTTTAGACACCACACGAGGAGAGGAAGAGAGCTAGCCGTGCCCTTCTTCCTCCTCCCACCCGAACAGCTCAAGGAGCATTGTGTAGCTGCTTGTTCACTTAGTTACCATGCGGAGACCCCGCAGAGCAGCAGTAGGGGTGTTATCTCCACGGAGAGCCCCGAAGCTGGGTAAGATTCGCCGGCGTGCATGTCTTCGCCTCATCCCGTTTCCAGGCACCGGCGATGTCTTATTGGCTCCCACAATGATAAGCCACCCGTTGGCATATGTCGCACCCACCACCCGACATTTGGCGCCCACCGTGGGGCCAGGTGCACCGTCGTCCGGAGACCTGTTTTGGACGGGGACCCTTTTTCTCCCTCGCGAGCGTAGCTAGCCCGGCACGCCCGATGGCGCTTGCCACGACGCGCTGCAAGGCGTCACCAGCATCTGCGCGGCGAGCAGCCTCGCCGATCTCCTCGACCAAACCCGCATCTCCGACGAGCTCGCCTCCGATGCGAGCACCGACCACCTCGCCTGCCTCCTCGACCAGCTCCAAGTCTCCAGCGAGCCCGCTGCGAATTTGGAGTCAGTTGGCTCCACCGACCCGATGCCTGTCGACTCCGACACGGCTTCCTACGACACCTTCCCCACCAACGTCGCGGTCTTCAACGACCCGCTTCCTCGGACCGACGGCCGCGATGCTGTCACCACCGAGGTGATGGTCATCGGCCATGGCGGCCCGGCCGACGAGAGCGCCCACGACGCCCCGCACGTGGCGGCCCACGACTTGTCCGTCCCCCTCCCGGCCGACGCCGACGACGAAGCACTGGAGGCTCGCCGCCTCGCCCTCCTCGCGGAGGGCCAGAGGCTGGCTTCCATGAGACGCCTCTCTGAGGCTTACCAACGCGAAGCTGACCACGCCACCTTCGACATGCCGGCTCCGGCTGGGCCCAACCGGGCCGGCGTCGTCAAGCAACGCGGCGCCGTCATCGCCGACACGCTGGGAGTCGACCGCCCAGTCTATGCCACCCCGCTCAAGAACCTGCGCGTCGCCCAGGCGGCCGTAGACGAGTTGGATGGCTTGGAGGCCGAAGAACTCCCCCACATGACCCGGCGCATCAAGCAGCTGATCGACGCGGCCGCGCAGCGGCACGAGGCTGATGCCCGTGCGGGAAGCCCTCCCCCGCGCCGGGATCACGATGCGACGTCCCGGACGCCGACTACGAGCAACACCCGCGCGCGGCGCGAGAAAGAGCCGGCGGCCAGCCGAAGCCAGACCCAAATCTCCATCGAGCGAGACGCGGACGGCCACCCCCGTGCCATGGAGTGGCGAGGCAACCCGCCTCCGCCTCGACCTCGCGGAGAGAGATATCCCACCCCGCTGCCAGTAGCGCATCGGACTCTCAGCGGCCGACTAGGTCGCCGCGAAGGAGTCGGCGAGAACGACGCGCGCCATCGGATCGACCGCCTAGCGCGATCCCTGGCGCTAGAAGAGGAAGACGATGTCGGCCCGCCTTGTTTCGGCCCCCGCATCCGCGACGAGCCTTTCCCCAGAGGGTTCTCGCTCCCAAGAGACACGCCCAAGTACAACGGCTCCGTGAAGCCGGAAGATTGGCTGATCGACTACTCTATGGCAGTCAGCATAGCCAACGGCAACCGGCGCGTTGCCGTGAAGTACGTACCCCTTATGCTGCAAGGCACGGCACGGACCTGGCTCAACAGCCTCAAGCCCCTCAGCATCAACAGCTGGCTAGATTTCACCGAGGCCTTTGTTCGCAACTTCACCAGCACCTACAAGCGGGCTCCCAAGCCCAGGCAGCTCTCCCTGTGCGTACAGGGCGCAGCCGAGTCCACTCGCGATTACCTCATGCGTTGGGACGAGCTCCGCAACTCTTGCGAAGGGGTGCACGAGGTGCAGGCCATCGAATACTTCACCGCCGGGTGCCGAGAGGGTACCCTCCTCAAGCACAAGCTCCTCTGCGACGAGCCGACTACCCTTGACGAGCTTCTGGACATAGCCGACAAGTACGCCACCGCCGACTCTTCGATGAAGACCGAGCTCCGGGTAGATGCGTCCAGGAAAGTACTCAACCCGGCGCCCAAGACGCCGGCTGGGGACTCCGGCCGACGCCCACACCCAAACGATCACAAGCGCAAAGGCCCTGCGCCGCCTCCCGCCAGTCAGCAGGTGGCCACGGTCGAAGACACGCCGCCTGAAGGGCGGCCTGCACCCAAGAAGCCCAAGGGCGGCCGGCCGGCTTGGCAGCCGGCCTTCTCCTACGAGCAAACTCTTGATGCCCCGTGCAAGTTCCATAGCGGCGCGAAGCCATCCAACCACACCACCCGGAAGTGCAATTGGCTCAACCGGATCGCCAAGGGCGAAGGGCTCGCGCCGCCTCCTCCTGGCGGCCCGCCGCCTCCGGCTCCGCCACCCCCGGCCGCTCGGCCCGCAGTCGGAGCCGTGCATGAAGAATTCCCTGACAAGCAAGCAACATACATCATCTTTACCAGCCAGCCTGAAGACCGGCGCGGCAAGCACCGCGAGCACCAAGAGGTCAGCGTGGTCGCTGCTAGTCCAGCCGGACACATGCATTGGTCCGAGAAACCCATCAGCTGGAGCCGGGCCGACCACCCAGAGGTGATGCCGTCTCCCAGCTCTTATGCTTTGGTCCTGGAGGCCACTCTCGCGACGGATAGGCGCGCCGCGCGCTTCTCCCGCGTTCTGATAGACGGCGGGAGCAGCATCAACATCTTGTACCGCGATACCCTGGAGAAGCTAAACGTCAAAACGAAGCAGCTCGTGCCGACTCGGACGGTGTTCCATGGCATCGTCCCCGACCTGTCCTGCGCCCCCATTGGCAAGATCAAGATTGATGTACTCTTTGGAGACAAGGAGCACTTCCGACGGGATGCAGTCTGGTTTGAAGTGGTGGACCTAGAGAGCCCCTACCATGCATTGCATGGCCGACCCACCTTGGCCAAGTTCATGGCGGTTCCCCACTATGCGTACCTCAAGATGAAGATACCGAGTTCCAAGGGCGTCATCACCATAGCCGGCGATTACAAGAAGTCGTCCGAATGCGCCGCCGCCAGCAGCCGGCTGGCCGAATCCCTTGTGATCGCCGAAGAAAAGAAGGTGCTGAACCGGGTCGTGGCCATGGCCGGCAAGCAGCCGACCCTGCCCCCCGACTCCAAGGAGTGTGATGCCCAAGGATCTTTCCAGCCGGCCAAGGAAACCAAGAAGATACCCCTTGACCCCGAGCACCCCGAGAGGTTTGCCGTCATCGGGGCAGGCCTAAACAGCAAATAGGAAGGCAAGCTCGCCGATTTCCTCCGTGAGAATCGGGACATCTTTGCATGGTCCCCCAAGGACATGCCGGGAGTTCCGAAGGATTTCGCTGAGCACAAACTACACGTCCGAGAAGACGCCAAGCCGGTCAAGCAGCCGCTCCACCGACTATCAGAGGAAAAGAGAAGGATTGTGGGGGAGGAGATAGCCCGGCTTCTGGAAGCCGGCTTCATCATGGAAGTTTTCTTTCCAGAGTGGCTTGCCAACCCGGTCCTCGTGCTGAAGAAGAATAACAAATGGCGCATGTGTATAGACTACACCAGCCTCAACAAAGCCTGCCCCAAAGATCCCTTCGCTCTGCCAAGGATTGACCAAGTGATAGACTCCACAGCTGGATGCGAGCTGTTGAGTTTTTTGGATGCTTATTCAGGATATCACCAGATAAAGCTAGACCCGGCCGATCGCCTGAAGACCGCCTTCATCACGCCATTCAGAGCCTTCTGCTACCTGACTATGACATTCGGCTTGAGAAATGCCGGTGCCACTTTTCAGCGTTGCATGCAGAAGTGCCTCCTCAAGCAACTCGGCAGAAACGCCCACGTCTATGTAGATGACATTGTGGTGAAGACGGAGAGGCGCGGCACCTTGCTGGAGGACCTCAAAGAGACATTTGAGAACCTGCGCCGCTTCCAAATCAAGCTCAACCCCGAGAAATGCGTGTTCGGAGTGCCAGCCGGCCAGCTCCTAGGCTTCCTGGTCTCCGAACGCGGCATCGAATGCAACCCGGTAAAGATCAAAGCCATTGAGAGAATGGCGATCCCCACCAAGCTGCGAGAAATCCAGAAGTTCACCGGATGCCTGGCCTCCTTGAACCGCTTCATCAGCCGGCTCGGGGAGAAAGCTCTCCCTCTCTACCGCCTCATGAAGAAAAGCACTCACTTTGAGTGGAACGACCAGGCCGACCAAGCTTTTCACGAACTGAAGAAGATGTTGGCCACCCCGCCTGTCCTTGCGGCGCCGACTGAGAAAGAGCCCATGCTCCTTTACATTGCCGCAACCAGCCGGGTGGTCAGCACCGTCGTTGTAGTCCAACGCCCGGAAGACGGCCGGGCCCAGCCGGTCCAGAGGCCGGTGTATTATTTGAGCGAGGTGCTATCCGCCTCAAAGCAGAACTACCCGCACTACCAGAAGATGTGCTACGACGTGTACCTCACCGCCAAGAAGCTGAAACCCTACTTTCAAGAGCATCCCATCACGGTCGTATGCACCGCCCCGCTGGCCGAGATCATAGGCAGCCGGGATGCATCCGGCTGGGTGGCGAAATGGGCCATCGAACTGGACCCTTATACGATCTTCTACCAGCCCCGCACCGCCATCAAGTCCCAAGCATTGGCCGACTTCCTCGTCGACTGGGCCGAGACCCAGTACCTGCCGCCGGCTCCCGACTCCACCCATTGGCGCATGCACTTTGACGGGTCCAAGATGCGCACCGGCTTGGGAGCCGGCGTCATACTTACCTCTCCAAAGGGTGACAAGCTCAGATACACGCTGCAGATCCACTTCGCCACCTCCAACAACGTAGCCGAGTACGAGGCGCTCATACATGGGCTCCGGCTCGCCAAGGAGCTCGGCATCCGCCGGATCCTGTGTTACGGCGACTCGGACTTGGTGGTTCAGCAATCATCTGGCGACTGGGACGCCAAGGACGCAAACATGGCAAGCTACCGCTTCCTGGTTCAGCAACTCAGCGGATACTTTGAAGGATGCGAGTTCCTCCACGTACCGCGAGCCGACAACGAGCCGGCCGATGCCCTGGCTCGAATAGGCTCCACTCGGCAAGCAATACCAACCGGCGTTGCTCTACAACGCATCCTCAAGCCGTGCATCAAGCCATCTCCAGAATCCCACTCCATCTTCGTGCCGCCTGACCCCGATGTGGCCGGGTTCGGCTCGAAGAACCAAGCAGCCGACCCAGGGACTTCGGCAGTCGGCACGGGGACTGCCGCACCCGGCTCGGGGACTGCGGTAGTCGGCCCGGGGACTGCACCAACACAATAGCCGGCGGCCGACTCCAGCACTTCATCACCCAGCCCGCCCACCCTGGTGGCAGTAGCCACATTGGCAGTAGGAGAAGTCGCAGCCCCGTCATGGGCTCAGACCATCCTCAACTTCCTAGTCAATCAAGAGCTGCCGGCTGACGAAACAGAGGCGAGACAAGTCCAGCGTCGAGCCGGAGCATACACAATCGTCAACAGAGAACTCGTCAAGTGCAGCGTCACAGGAGTCCTCCAACGGTGCGTCGAGCAAGAGAAAGGCATTGCAATCCTCAGAGACATTCACCAAGGAGAATGCGGCCACCACGCGGCTTCAAGATCACTCGTCGCCAAAGCTTTTCGCCATGGCTTTTTCTGGCTGACTGCTCTGGACGACGCCAAAGAGTTAGTTAAACATTGCAAAGGCTACCAACTTTTCAGCTCCAAGCAACACATGCCGGCTTCGGCACTCAAGACCATCCCCCTCACCTGGCCCTTCGCCGTGTGGGGACTGGATATGGTGGGCCCATTCAAGACGGCGCGCGGCGGCATGACACATTTGCTTGTCGCCGTAGACAAATTCACCAAGTGGATCGAAGCAAAGCCGATCAAGAAGCTGAATGGGCCGACTGCGGTGACTTTCATCGCAGACATAACAACTCGGTACGGCGTGCCACACAACATCATCACCGACAACGGCACAAATTTTGCCAAAGGAGCCTTGGCACGATTCTGCGCCGCGCAAGGTATCCGGCTGGACCTAGCGTCTATCGCCCACCCGCAGTCAAACGGCCAGGTCAAGCGAGCCAACGGCCTCATCCTCTCCGGCATCAAGCCCCGCTTGGTCGTACCACTAGAGCGTTCAGGCGGCTGCTGGCTCGATGAGCTGCCGACTGTACTCTGGAGTCTACGCACTACCCCAAACAAGTCAACTGGCTTCACCCCTTTCTTCCTCGTGTACGGTGCCGAGGCGATCATCCCAACCGACATCGAGTTCGACTCGCCTCGGGTAACCATGTACACCGAGGCGGAAGCCAAGGAAGCACGAGAAGACGGCGTCGACCTGCTGGAAGAAGGCCGGCTGTTAGCCCTCAGCCGGTCTGCCATCTACCAGCAGGGTTTGCGCCGCTACCATAGTCGGAAGGTCAGGCCAAGATCTTTCCAAGAAGGCGACCTTGTGCTCCGGCTGATCCAGCGAACAGCCGGCCAGCACAAGCTCGCGGCCCCTTGGAAGGGCCCCTTCGTCATCAGCAGAGCTCTAGGCAACAACTCCTAGTACCTCATCGACGCGCAGAAGCCCAAGGCGCGCAAGAGAGACGACTCCGGCAAGGAGTCGGAACGACCATGGAACGCCAACCTCCTTCGAAGATTTTACAGTTGAAATGCAGTATGTATCACGCTAACTTTTGTACTAAGTATGAGACAAAAGGCCCCCCGAGGAGAGCTCGGGGACCGCCATCTTTTATCTATGAATGAAAACTATCATGCGTATGATCTTGTATTTTCGTTTATTAATTTCGTCCGGCACCGGGCTCGATGAGTCGTCCCGGGGACTGGCCGACTGGAGTTATATTAAGAGTCCTACCCGCGGTCAGACAAGTAGTGTGCCGGCACCCAGGCTTAGCTCTTGCCAAAGTCGCAGTTCGAAGAACCGGCTGTTCGACTGGCAAGAGTCATAAGCCGGAAAGGATGCGCACGCGAAAAAGGGCTAGGGACCAACGAACTTATATAACAAAAGCCGGTTTCCCGCCGACCGACTACCAGGGTAGCCGGCCGGCCGGTTTTCATTCACTTCACTTCAATCCAAGAAAGCTCGAGTACTTGCCTCCCCAGAAAGGGAAGGCGGCAAAGGAAAAAAGCATAAGGATAAGAAGTGCACTCGAATGGAAACCGAACACGCACATAATAATATTTACATAAAAGACCTCCAGAGAGGCCAGCATCCAACATAGTTCGATACACCCCCAGTGGGTGGAATTGCGAATGCCTAAAAATTATTCGAAAGACAAAAGCAGGAACGATAAGGACAGCCGATCAAGCTGGCGGGGCGGCTGACGAGCTGGGCTGGTCGATGGAGACGGTTGCACCGGCTGAAGGAACGGCCGGCTGGCGAACTTTGGCTTGATCACCGCCTCCTACAGAGGGCGCGCTTCCACGCGGCTCGTTGCTGGAGGCACGGTCAGCTTGAGGTCGGCCGGTTGTTCCACTAGCCGGCTGGACGTCTTCACCGTCCACTTCCTCGTCATCCTCGCCCTTGTCGCTGGAAGCGATCTCCTCGGCCGAGTCCTCGCCCACCGCCGGGTTCAGCCCGAACCACTCCTCCGGCTGGGCGACGCCATCATCGTTGATTTCGGGCGGGAAGACACTGGTATCGGTGCACTCGGCGATCGTCGAGGCACGTTGGGCGATGGCCGGCCGCACTTCCTCCAGCTCCGCGTCGGCCTCCAGCCGCCAAGTGCGCAGTTGATCCAGGCTCAGCCCTGGGTACCAGGCGCGAACAAACTCCAGCGCCCTCCCGGCTCCAAGACGGGCCGCCGACGCCTTCCAAGCTTCGAAACGGCCGACTGCGACTTCCAACCAGTCGGCGGTCCAGCTTGGGGTGCGGGGGATCGCTTCGCCGGGCCAGAGGGCGGCCAGCACCTGCGCCCCGGCACGTTGAAGCCGGTGGAGCATCCGGTGGGCCGGCTGCAACCACGCCTGGACGGCAATGAGCTGCTCCTCCAACGTCCGATTTGCATCCGGCGCAATACTAACTCTCGCCTGATGATGCACCTCGCGATGAGCCTCGATGGCTTGGGCGGCGAGGACGGAGTAGCCGGGAAAGTAGTCTGCACAAGAAAAACGGGCAGCAACACAAGTCAGAACAGAACTCCAGGCGGCCAGCAGGCGGATGAAGGGCGAGAAAGGCGGCTTACCATCGATCAAGTCTTCGATGCGGCCGTAGCCTTCTTCCAGCGCCTGACGCGTCTCGGCCCAGCTCGCTGCCTCGATATCAAGCTCCGCCTTCACGGCGGCCTCGGCGTCCCGCGCCTTCTGCAGGGCCGCCTTGTGGCTCTCCTCCTGGTCGGCCAATTTCTTGGCCAGGCGGTCGCGCTCTTGGACTAAAGCGGCGTACTCCGCGTCCTTGGTGCGGAGGGCGGCCCACGCCTCGCCGAGCTCCTTCCTCAGGACGGCGTTGGCCCCTGCAAGAGCAAAGGACGAAGAGAAAAAACCAATAAGGGAAAGGTCGTCAAGGAAGATCCGACCCGACTGCTCAGCAGTCGGCCCGAATCTCGGGGACTACACCCAGTGGGTGCGCTGACGCGCCCCCACAGGAAACAGATAAGAACAAGTACTTACTTCGGCTGTTGGCCAAGTCATCGGTCCGCCGGCCCAGCTCCTGAGCCTGGGAGTTGAAGGCGGCAGCACGAGAGTTGTGATAATCCTGAAGTTCAGACAGAAAACAGAGGTAAGATGGTCGTCAAGAAAGATCCGACCCGACTGCTCTGTAGTCGGCCCGGATCTCGGGGACTACACCCAGTGGGTGCACTGACGCACCCCCACGGAAGAAATCAGAAGACCAGAGCGGTCAAAGGGCGAAAAACTTACCCGGATGGCGGCCCGCGTCAACAAGAATTCCTGAGTATATTGCTGCAGGAGGGTGGCCTGAGCCTGCAGCCGGCTCCGAACCCCTTGGCCCGCCACATTCAGCTCGCCAGTCCCTCCGCTGGGAGTCCACCCGGACGTGGCAGAGCTGGCCGCCTCCAAGGCTTCTGCCGACTGGCCGGCACCCGTAGCTTGGCGCGTTTCCGGCGGGGCGGCATTTCCTCTTGCGCGCTGGTGCGTCGCCGGCTGTATTTCAAGGCCGGCTCCGGCTTCGGGCACGCCCCCGGCCGGCTCCTCTGGCACCGCCGACGACTGGCCGCCTTGGCCCGCTCCTGCCGGCGGCATCTTCCCCGCGAAGACCTTGAAGAGCTCCTCCCTTCGCACCAGCGGCTGATCTTGGGTGATCTCCTCCGCCAAGGGCAGCGGGGTGTCCGGGGCCACGGTGCGGAGGGGGATGGCGAGCAGCGGAGGCTGGCTGCGCGTGCCCTCCACCTCCGTTTCCACGGTCGCCCGCTCCGCCGGAGCCTTGACTGCTGCGTCCGCTCGCTCCTTCGCCGCCCGAGCGGCCTCCCGCTCCGCTGCCTCCCTCTCCTCCCGCGCCTTGCGAGCATTCCGCTCCGTGGCTTCCATGAGGTCGGCGCGGGGGTCCACACGGCGGGAACCTGACGATCCGACACCCGGCCCGACCACAGAGCCGCCTGAGCCCCGCTCAAGGGAAAGCGGCACCCTGCTCAGTAAGTGGAGAAGGGTCAGAACAAAAGAAGACAACAAAAAACAGGCACACAAGCAACCGAATACTTACGATGAGACCTCCTGGGGCTGCTTCACCGCCTTCCGGAAGCGGGCCGCCTTCGCGGCCGCCTCGTCTCACTTCGTCGCCGCGGCGGAGGCCTTCGACTTCTTCGGCCGACTGCCGAAGAGGGGTAATGTGGCTCGGCGTTTTTGTACGCCGCCACCGGCAGCCGGCGCGGCGGACGAGCTCGCGCTGTGACGGTCGGCTGGCGGCTGGCGGCGCGGGACTTCTTCGACCTCGGCGTCATCCGGCCAGTCGGCGAAACTGGCGGAGAGCCCTGTGCCTCCGGGCTCGGCGACGTCTGCCGTGGCGGCGTCTTCCATGGCGGCCGCCCCCAGGTCCGGGTCGTCGATGTCGTCCTCCGCACGGTCGGGGGCGTACTGGCGTTCGATCCCTGCCGCCCCAGCTGGCGGCGAAAGAAGGGGGTTCTGCTAAAGAAAGACTCGACTGGATAGAAGCCGGCCGTCCTAAAGCCGGATGATGATAGAAAGAAGATAGAGAGAAAGACTTACCACGGGCGGAGGATTGGCGCGAGAATACGGCACCTTGCCATATAGCTAGTCGCCAGCGAGCTTGAGGTTGGCAATGTAGTTGACCATGAGCGCCACCTCAGCTTGGGGCATTTCCCATGTGCTCAGCCGGCATGGGTCGAAGTGGCCACTCATCTGGCACATCATGTGGGGCCGGGTTTGGAGAGGAAGAATCCGGCGCTCCACGAAGGCGGCCACCAAGTCGGCTCCGCGCAGACCTTTCGACTGGATCATTACCCGAAGCCGGGCGATGGCGGCGTTCCCAGCCGGAGACAGGGACCTGGATCGGTAGCCCCAAGACGGCTGCCTCCCAGCCGGCGGGCCGGCTATGTAGGCCGGCAGATTGACGTGGTCTCCTTGCGGGGCGACGTTCTTCACGTAGAAGTATGATTTTTGCCAGAGCTTCACCGAATGAATCAGAGGGATGTGCGGGAAAGGGTTGCTCTCGCCTGACCTCTTCATGTTGATGAAGGCCCCGCAGGGGGCGGGCACGCCGGCGATGACAGTGCCGAGCTTGTTCTGGAAGAGCTCCGCCCCGAGCTCCAGCGTGGGCAGCACTCCCAAGAAGCCCTCGCAGAGGGAGACGAAGGCCGATAGCAGCATCACCGCGTTGGGCGTGAGGTGATGCGGCTGGAGGTGGTAGAACTCGAGGAACGAGCGCATGAATCCACTCGCCGGAAGGCTGAAGCCGCGCAGATAATGCGTGCGGAAGACGACCCGCTCGCCTTCCTCCGGCGCTGGCAATATTTCCTTCTCCGGCGCCAGACGGACCTGCACGAGGCTGGCGTCGGGCAGGCGCCAGGTTCGGCGGAGGAACTCTATGTGATCGTCGTGGACGTTGGAGCCGTCCCACGAGCTCGATAGTGCCATGGACATGATGGTATGGAGGTGCTGCGACGGGAGGCTGCGTTGGCTGCGAGAGGAAGAAGAAGGAGAAAGAAGACGAGGAGGGACGGGGAGCGAGCGAACCTCTGCCTCTCCCCCTCCTCCTCCTGCTTGTAGGCTCGTGCGCCGGAGCCGAGGAGGCGCGGCGTGGGGGATCATGGGGATCGATCGTGCCCACTCCCCCCACGCCCCGCGTTTATTACGCACTAAAGACAAAGCTGAAACTGCCACAGGAGGGCGAGCAGTCCCCCTGGGCCGCAGAAGATCAGCGCTCGGGCCGAGGCCAGGGAGTGGCGGGCCCGGGCCTGCGGCGGCGTCCGGTCGCGCGCGTGCGCGGGCAGGCCTTCGTCGCCACGTGGCCACCGGGGGGCCTGCGGTCGGCGCGCGGGTCAACCAAGAGAGCACTCTGAAATCGGCCAACAACAGCAAAAGCCGGCTCCTTAGGGTAAGAAGCTGACCAAGCTTCTCGCCCTACTGCCTGCCTCGAAGCTCGCTCAACTTCGGGGACTACTGTCGGAGTAAATAGCCATGGGTAGCCTAGCCGGCTTCCCCTGGCCCTTCTGAAAAAATTACGAGCCCATCCGGCTCTCGAGAGACCCAAGACGCGGGGCCGCCTTCCCCTAGTCGGCCGTCGCCTTGGCCGGCTTTCGGAAGGGGCCCCGGCTTTGGCCCTTGTGAAGAAGGCCATGGGAGGGCCGACTTCACGAAGCCGGCCACAAGAAGGCCGACTCCAGGAAGCCGGCTCCCATAAAGAGGTCAAAGACCGTACCCTCGAAACTCGCATCTGCCTAGTGGCAGAGAGACGGGGCGTGGCTACAGTGGATCTAGCCACCCCCGAATCCCGGAGCACGACTGGCACAGTGTGCCATACCACTGCTAGTCGGCCCGAGAGAAAGCCGGCTCCCCACAGCCGGCTTGCCATCAACCTCGAAGGAGACGCCCCATTAAGGAGACAAGACAAGGTGAGGCTACAGTGATCGCCCGTCAGGCGGCGGCACTGTAGCCACGCCTCCCACGACAAAGCCTATGTCATCAAGATGAAGCAACAGTAACCAGCCGCCGACCCGGCCCTGACCACTGGGGCCTGCCTGTCAGCCAAGGGCCGGCAGGTAGCAGGACCCACCAGTCGGCGGGCCCCAGATACCGGCGCAGAAGCCGGCGAGCACAGTCACAGACGGCTGGGCCCCGCGCCCAGTCGGATTACCATTGTACCCCCGGGGGTAGGCCTATATAAACCCCCCGGCGCACCCATGCAAAGGGTTCAGCTCCTAGCTAGTTTAGACACCACACGAGGAGAGGAAGAGAGCTAGCCGTGCCCTTCTTCCTCCTCCCACCCGAACAGCTCAAGGAGCATTGTGTAGCTGCTTGTTCACTTAGTTACCATGCGGAGACCCCGCAGAGCAGCAGTAGGGGTGTTATCTCCACGGAGAGCCCCGAAGCTGGGTAAGATTTGCCGGCGTGCATGTCTTCGCCTCATCCCGTTTCCAGGCACCGGTGATGTCTTATTGGCTCCCACAATGATAAGCCACCCGTTGGCATATGTCGCACCCACCACCCGACAGTTTGCAGAAAGGAACTTACGATATTCCTCTTTCTTTTCTTTGGACAGACATGCGCCAATAAAAATCGGTCGAGGATCCTCGGCTGTCCCAATATTTATTTATTCCAAGTCATCGATAGTTGGCTGATTACCATCCTCCATTTGTGGGGATGCCTCAGTTGGGTCTACCAATTCAGTCGAGGTCATGCAAACCTCATAGCCCAGCCCATGTCTTTTTTCTTTCAAAGGCTAGCCCTCGTGTAGAGCTTCGAGTTGTTCTCGGGACAACGCCTTTTCAAATGGCGCCCGCTGCCCCCGACCATCGCACAATGACGGGCCAGTGAGAGTATCATATCCCATTCTCTGCATCATATACAAAACTCGGTTATCGTACAGAGAAATAGGCAATGACTCATCATCTTTATTTTCCAAGGTGATATGAACCACTTTTTTATTTTTATTTTCACACTCATGCGACTTCTCTTTATCTTGCTCAATTTTATGTTGAATCAAAGGAGGTAAGAGCATAGGCATTTTGGTACCTCTTTTAATAGATGATTTATCGATGACATGGAATATTCGGTCACCCTCTTTCCTTTGGTCACTTGGTATATACTGATAAATCTTTCGGCCAGATGAGGATTCTGCAGCATTTTTCTTTACCATATTTGATTTAGGTACTACTACAGGCCTTGGCTTGTGTACTTTTTCAACGGGCTAAAAGTAGAATTTGGCATCGGCATAAAAAGATTCAGCTACGGTGAATGGTCTCTTATCTACAAATATTCTCATTGTTTCTCCAGATTGCTCTTTGTACTTGCTACATTGATGGAGTGTAGATGGCACAACCTGATTTTCATGCAACCATGGTCGGCCCAACAGTGCATTGTAAGATGTGGCTGCATCATTCACATGGAATCTCACGTATATAGATAACACTTCCATTTTTAGTACCAAGGAAGTGGTACCCATGGCCTCTTGACCTAACTGGTTAAAGCCGTGAATGACCACATTTGACCGACTCAAATCCTTAGGGGAATATCCAATCCTTTTCAAAGTACGTAGAGGCAACAAATTGATGGCGGATCCACCATCTATCATTATGCGATTTGTTGGCAAGTCATCAATCTCACCAAACATAAAAAGAGGTCTGTTATGCTTCTTTGCTCCTAACAACATGTCCTCTTCCGTGAATGTTTAACACATCATTTAATTCAGCTTCAGTCTGTGAGACTTCCACTCTATAATCTCCAGGAAATGACAATGCTGTAACTAGTGCCTTACGTAAATCCGAGGAAAGAAACAAAGCATCATACACAGAAAAGCATAGATGGTATTTTCTTCAAATTAGAGATTACATCGTACTTGACAACACCTTAGAAGGCGGGTCAAGTGTCTCATTCTTAGTTACATCTTTGTTCCTAGGCTCCTTTCTAGGTGGAGGATGTGGGTCAGCTAACTGGCGACCTGATCTAAGGTGGACCTGATCCACTTGTGGCGCATCTTCTTTGGGGAAGTGAAGAGACTCGCTATCATCCTCAAACACACCTATAGTGAGAACGTTGAATTCTTCACTAGGCGGAACCTTCATGCGTTTCGCCAGATGCCGATATTTCTTTGGTACGAAGCGCAGAGGAGCGACATCTTCCATCACTCGGGGTAGTACACGGTGTTTCGGCAGCTGTTCCCTCCAATCTTGGGGTTCTTGAGAAGCTGGTACACTGGGCCATCCATCACGGCTGCAGGGAATGTGAGCCTCTCTTTTATGCTGACCCTAGGTCGTGGTCCTATGATCGAGGTACGGGAGGAAGCCTGAAGAGATAATTGGGGTAAATTCATATCCTGATGTAAAAATCATATCATCATAAGTTGGCCTCATATTTGAAGATGCGCAACTCACCGAGCTATCTTGAAGAGTGGCAACATTTGCTGTAGCCATCTTCTTTCCTTTCTTTAAGCTTTTGAGGAGATCCGTATCAATGGTCCCCTCATCGATCATTTTCTGTATGATATTCTTCACAACAAAGCAACCTTTGAGTGTATGGCCCAAAATGCGATGGTAGTGACAGAAATTTGGGTCATTAAATATTCAAGCTTCTTCTGGCCTTTTGGGCTTGGGAAGTTCTATAAGAATCAACTCCTTTAAACCATTAAAAACGTCATTAATTTCTTCTACAGGAAAAGAATACTCCCTGTTTTGTCGCTCGCTGAGAGTTGGCCTCCTACTGACCCGTGCATCTCGCTGCCCTTGATTCCCTATAGGTGCTCTTCTGGGCTGAAACTGAGGTTTTACCATCGTTATCTCCATGGCTTGTGCAGACTTGGGTTTCATCGGCGACTTTTCACGTTGACCACCTTTGTCTGTAGGCTTGTTGAACATCGTTTTTGTTCGACAAGCGACAAGCTGCATAAAATTTTCTATATCCGTAGATTTTGAAGCTAACTCTTCAAACGTGAGGGGCCTCACTCCTTGTAACTGGACATCCACTTCTGAGCGGAGATTGTTCATGCACATGCGCACTACTTCTGGCTCAGTGATTGGCTGTGGGCAATGAAGACTTAGGTTTCTCCATGTATTTATGGCCGCCCTCTCGTTGAACCCTTGTTCAGTTTGGGTCAACTCGGTTATGCCCACCGTCCTCTGTGTGCTATAAAACCGCTCGAGGAATGAGTTTTGCATTTGTTCCCACGTTTTTATAGAGCTTGGAGGCAGCTTGCTGTACCAAGTGAAGGCAGGCCCAGACAATGTCCGTACAAACTGCCTAAGGAGAAGTGCTCCGTTGTTAGCTGTATCCTAAGAAGCAGCAAGGAAGTGTGCTATGTGCTCATGGGGAGATCCACTCCCGTTGAACTTACTAAACTGCGGCTGCATGTAATTTGTTGGGAAAGGAACTAGGTCCACATCAGGTGGGTACGGCTTAACATACCCTGGCTGCATCGAGTACTGAGTTTGCATTAATTGCGACTTTACCCCTTCAGCGATCATTCTTTGGATCGCCTCAAGGTTAAGCCCGGCTCCTCCATGTTGGCTGCTAGCACTTGCGCAAACTTCCCCTTCATTTCCTCTGCTCTGGTTATTGCTCATATGAATTCGAAGGGCTGCTAGCTCGTCTTCCTTTTGCCGAAGCGCTGCCGTAAGGTTGGCTAATTGCTCCTCAACGGGACGAGTTTCATTCGTAGCTAGGACTTGTTCTTTATGCTTTGCACCATGGTGAAGTTCTATCTCATTCTCAGAAGGACAAGGAGTGCTATTTGATAGGGGATTGTAAGACCTCCCATTGCTTGACCCAAGTTCTTCATGATCTGAACCCTTCTGGCTCCGCGTCATGTGGTGAGGACCTTCTACAACAGTCTTATGTGCCTTCTTCCTCTTGAAGTGTATTGAGGCTGAGGAGGTCTCGCTACTATTGTCTGTCACCCCTTTGACACCAACTGGCATTGCGTTGAATACTTCAAATGAGTTGCCTGAGACCTTCTTACGAGTTGGCCATGGAGCGAGAGTTCTGGTAGTCTTGTTTTTTGTACTTGCCATTTCTTTTGCCCCATTTCCTCCACTGACTTGGCTTGTTGATGGAGAGTTTCTTCCTTGTATTCTTCTATACCCTGAATCAGCTCATACTGCCATCTCTCTTTGTTTTAGGGCAGCCCGCTTTTTGCGTGCATGAGCAGCCTGCTTCACATACTCTTGTCGTCGTGGATTTGCCTTCACAAATTCTTCATATTCTAGCCATTTTGATGGAGTTTCTACACGATGCATGATGGTGCCACCAACATTATCAGCAGAGATAGAGCATCCTAGAAGTATTTCCTTCAGAGCTTGGCAAACATTCTGTGTCATGATGGCATGGAAGCTAGCATGGCTCCCCCATGGATCTTTGCATTGATCTTCCTTTCTCTATTTCTGATGGGATATGCCACTTGCTTCCGTTGTTGATTGGTCATGTCTGCATCAGTTGCCACTGGGAATCAAGCCATGCACGGTGAGCACTCTGCCATCAACGGCGACGCCATGCTGGATCAACTGAGCCTTCAAATGATGGTCTTGGTGCTGGCACCGATGAGGACAAAGGATATGATATTGTAGCGGTTGGATCCACATGACCAGCTTGGAAGTCATCTGAAGTGAAAAACACCCCCTGCCACTAGAGCGAGCGTCTATTGCTTGGCTCACCCTCTAGGCATGGTCCAATGGGATTATAACCCATGGTGGGGAAAAATTCAGGTGCATCAACACGAAGTTGGTTTCTTGGACGAGCCGATCCTTCATGTGCGGAAGACTCGGTTTCCTCAGCCATTACACCTTTTCCTTTGTCCACGGAGCAAGCCCTTTGAGCTGCCCCTACGTTGCTTGGGATAAGCTTATGTGAGCTTTCTCCTGACCCTTCATGTGCGCCCACCCTAAGTTTTGAAGGTGTAAGGGGCACTGCGACTTTGGTCGATGTAGTTGAAGCAGATTGTCTTGGCGATGCCACCTTTAGTGATCCCGTCTGTTTTTCAAGAACAGGCCACTCTTCGGGTATCATGCGAACAACCTTTGCTGGCACCTCCTGGCCCATGACCTTGGTAGGTGACATCTTTGTGAAACCAGGAGGAACTAAAGTAGATGAAGAAGCTTCGCATACATGGTGATCCTTAGATGCTCTTGCAGCTGCACGCATCCTTCTCTTTGCTGACTTTGTGAGAACAGGAGTAAACCCTTCCTTCAGTGCAGTAGAGACTTCCCTTTCTTATGACTTAGTTGGGGATGCAGCTGTTGTTTCCAAACTCTTGCTAACTACAGCCACAAGCGGACCAATAGGCACATCTAGCTAGAGGTCGCCAAAGCGGAGAGTGACAAATTGCAGGACCTGTCCCTCCATACCTTCAAAATAAAGAAAACCATATATTAGTTTTCTTCATCTACTTTTTTTATATGCGTACATAATGTTTTATGCTTTATGTACTATGGATATATTCGTACATAATGTTTTATGCTTTATGTACTATGGAAATTCATATGTTGTAATCCTATGTTGGAATTCAAAGATGAGGGGAGAAATATGTCCCACTAGGCATGTCAGAATCTGATGACGGGAAAATGGCGGGCATGAGACATGCATCCACGTCATTGATATAGAGTGAATTTTAAATGCATAAAATAAAAATAGAATCAAACATTGCAGGTACTTTATTTCCAAAACTCTTACATTTACATAAAAATTCTGTCAATTACATCTCCGAAGAGAAAACCCCTGATTAAGAATTCCAACATATCTATTACATAGGATTACATCATATGCCTATTACAAATATACTACAAGAGAAATCCTCCTCGCGGTCGACGATGCAAATACTCCTCCATCATTTCATGTGTGATGTATGTGGATATATTTTCCTGGCATGCAACAATTTGTTTGTGTTCAACCTCATTTATATGTAGAATGGAGATTGATTTTGGCTAGGCCTAATTTTATCCTACATTTGGCACATAGGATATGGGTATGTATTTTCCTTTAGGAATTTTGCACGATATATTTGGTTGGTGGCATGGATATACTTGACATGCCAATTTTAATAAGTTTTGCATCATCACATTACTACCATCATTGTGTAGCACTGGTATGGTGCCCACATGTAGCGTAACGGATTGAAGCTTTCTGACACAATCTTGGTGCTTTTTTATGGTGCATGTGATATATGTTATTTCTTGTTGACTTTGAGCCGAGACAGTATCAAGCCTGATCTGAGTGAAATTTGCTTATGATATTTTTTGTTTGTTTAAAGCCTATGTGGGCTACATGGAATATGCCTTATCATGTATTTTTTATGACTTTTGTATGCATATGTGGATGTGGAGTGAATCTATTTTTTATTAAGTTCTGTTTTACCCGTATTACTACTAACAACGCGTAGCACTAAGATAATGCCCGCGTGCAGTGTAACCAAGCAAAGGTTTGTGGAGCCATTATGGTATTGCATGAGTTATATGACATCTATCATTTTTGTTTATGTTTGTACCTTACATGGTATTAGCACTAACTCCACATAGCGTCATTTCATTGGCGCTAGTGTGTAGCATAACCCAAGTAAAGTGAGTTTGTGATATCTTTTTGTGATGATGCTAATAGTTTAGGCACTTATAGCATCGGAGCAAGTTTGCAACATCTTTTATATGACTTTGTCCAAAATAAATGGCATGAATGTTTTATTTACATTTATCTTACTTGTATTACTACTAACGCGGCGTAACACATATATCATGTCCGCGCGTAGCGTAACCAAGTAAGATTGGTTTTTATGATGCAACACATTTTGTAATTCATCTCGCATGATTTAGATCTTTGGTTGTGTAACATGAACACATTTTTTAATTAAGTCTTGCCCTGCTCGTATTACTACTAACCCCGCGTGGCATTAAGATAATGCCCGCTTGCAGCGTAACCAAGTGAGGGAATATATTTTTGTGCTCTTGTTTGTATTGCAACTAGCGTGACACATAATGCCCGTAGCGCAACCAAATAAGAGATTATCATGAGTTCAATTTAGCGCGTTCGTAATTTAATTCCAACTTAGTCATATCCATTTTTTATGATGACAAAATTAAGGCAATTTTTATGAGGTTTTCGCACCTATGACACTCTCTTGATTTGTATCCATGTATAGAGACCAAACCAAGGAACGAGGTGTTCATCTTGGCTTGTATCGCTAAAGGGACCGAACCAAGACAGAGATCAATGGGACGAAGTGCACGCAACATTTAAAGGAACCGTTCTTACAAGAACCATGCATGCTCCTTGACTCGTACCGCGATGGCCAAGCCAAAGGCGAATATTTGGGGTAGATATAACATGCTCCTTGCTTTGTACCGCGATGGCCGAACCAAGGATAAAATTTTGGGATGGATGCAACATACTCTTTAGTCTGTACCAAAATGGCCAAATCAAAGGCAAAATTTTGAGATAGATTAAACATACACCTTAGTCTGTACTGCAATGGCCGGACTAAGGGCAAGAATTTTGGGGAGATGAAATATGCTCCTTGATTTGTACCGCGATGGCCGAACCAAGAACAAGAATTTTTGAAAGATGAAACATGCCCCTTGATTTGTACCGTGATGGCCGGACCAAGGGCTAGAGATTTAGGAGAAGAAGAAGAAAAAAGCTCCCTGGCCTGTACCACAATGGCCAAACCAGGGGCTAGAGGAGAGCTATTGAATCTCACCTTTCAAACCTCCTGCACGCCTGCCTCCTTCTCTCCTTTTGTGCTACTGTGTGTGTATGATTTTTGGCAGAGGAAAATGAACGAACTCCGGGCCGACCCTAGAGCAGTGCATCTGCCTGATATATATAGGGGAGGGTGTGGAGCACTGGCCTTTGGAGGCTGCCGCGCGCACCAAGGAGTCAGCCTGCACGTCGCTGTCGTGCAGGACATGGGAGCAGGAGTCATGGCTGAATGGTAGAACGTGGGTAGACTTGGTCTCCGGAGTTGATTGATGGGACTTCGGCGGGAGCGCACAAGGCCCTCTGGCCCAATTAGTTTAGTGAATTTCCTTAATCAAGCTTTATCTAGAGAAGGGCCCTGCTACAAGGCACGTATGGGGTCCTTACTTTGATTATTTAATCGGAGCAACTTTTGCATATGCATGGTGACTGCGTTGATTTGCTCAAAAGAAATTAATTATTGGCTGTGAGGGCCATACGTTCATGCATGTACGCTGCCTAGCCTGCATGCATTAGCACATAACACATGCTCGTGCTAGCTAAAGATTTAATTGATGCTAAATTTTCTTTAGTCACCTATTATATTGTGTATGCATTTTGTTAATATGCCGTGATATTTTGATGGCCAATGCCGACAGCGCGACGCCCGTGGGTGTTGTTCCTCCTTCCCGCAGGGTCATCATGGTACTCTCCGGCCTTGTCCATCTTCGAGTTTTGTCTTTGGGTGAAAGCCTTTTGTGCTGCCGTAGCAGGGTCGGCTGATGGCGTTGTTCCTGGGTCGCTTTTCCCTCGTGGTCGTCATCTTGAAGACTAGTTCCCCTTTGCGCTTTCCCTAGGGTGGACATGCAGAGTTGGTCGCAGGTAATCCTCTTGGTCCCGACGGTCTAGTGTGTCAATGGGTGCGCCTATGTTTGTTTCTCACTACGATAGAGAAGTCGGAGCTGCGCACAGCGGGGCCCCCGCGACAACGATGATTCCATAAGGGCGGTTTCAGCGGATGGTGCTCTTCGGAGATTGCGATGGACTAGGTCGTGGCGAGGATTGCAACTTTCTCTTGCAATGTACATCAACAAAGTTGGAGCTGCCTGTCGTCGATGTCTTGGTTGATTGAGTTGTTGATTGATTTCTTTAAATTAATTCTTTTCATTATCCAACTGTACTGGCCAAACACTCTGCCAAGCAAGAGGCTTTGGAAAGGTAGAAAGTGTGGTTTGACGTCTCTCACTATGCTCACCTGAGTATTAGTGACGTGCTATCTGGATACATCAGTCATGTGCATTCCAGCCGTGACTCTGAAATTGAGATGGTCAAACAGCTGCAACTGAAATATGAGGTTTGCTCTCCGGCTTTCTTTAGCTTATATATGCTCTGGCAGCCCCCAAGTCTCCGGATTATGATGAACCTGAATGATCTGTAGACTTATGATATAGGTTGATGCTCTGTCTTAGATTTTCCCTAAATGCAGCAGATTAGCATAAATTTCACCTGTAGTCCCCAAGGGCCGGCTTAATTCATCATGAATGAGTCGGTACTTGACTTCATAACTATCTTGAATTAGTCCAAACAAATGTTGTTATCCGGCTCAGGATGAAAAAACTTTCTTAATATCATGCATTAGCCCCCAAGTGCCAAGCGTTGTTACATGTAAAACACTTGGGACTTTAACCATAGAAGAGTCATTTTTGCATTAGAAAATTGCTTTGGCAGACATTAGCCCCCAAGTGCCAAGTGGTGTTGCATAGCAAAGTACTTGGGACTTTAATCATTATGACCTTTATTGGAATAAATTTTTGACACACCTGTGCATGTCTTGTAGACCGCCATCACTAAATTGGGTTCTCAATTGACTGATGCAAAGACCCGGCTGGCGGCTCAAGAGACTGAGATAAGGAATGCCGACTCCAAACTCCAATTGAGCCTATCTGTAGCAGAGAAACTGAAGACCAGTTTTGATGTGGAGAAAAAATCTTGGGCTGATGAAAAAATCTTGCTGATACAGCGTGCTGAGACAGCCGAGGCGGCTCTCAAAGAGGTTATCGTGGAACTCACCGGTTTAAAGAACCGTGTGTCTTAGATGGTCTCTGCAATCTTTGGTAAGTCATTGTATTATTTACTTAAACTCTATTTTTGCCAGAAATCTAAGCCGCCTGCTTAACCTTTTTGAAATACTCATAGGTCCACGGAGCAGCAAGCTAAGCCAAAATAGCTTGACAAAACTCAAGGCGGTTTACACCTTGATGGAACAACTGTACATTGGAGCTCAGCGGGCACTTGCCATTATTTCCCCAGCCAACCAAGGACCAAACCTCTTGAGTGATGTTTTGAAGAAGTTATCTATCTTACCCGCCAGATTCCAAGAGGTCAAGCGGTCGTGTGCAAGAGCTGGAGCGCTAACTGCTCTAAGTCGCTCCAAAGTCTGGGTGCCGAAGCTAGACCCGGCGGATGTAGCCAAGGGGTATCCCAGTTTTAAGGAAGATGGGACTCCGTTTGATCAAGAAGACTTTGCTACTTGTGTCAGGGGAGTTCGTCCTCAGGCTACCATCCTGGGCGACGAGACCAATATTGATAAGTATCAACCGGGTTTTGATGTTGAGAATAAAAAGATGGTGACTCCTTCATATAAAGTGATAGATCTCATCCCGCTGGTTCGCCAACACACCTTTGTCCCAGAAATTGACCCGACTGGTCTAATTGATGATGAAGCTGAATTTGTTGCTCTTCATGGCTTTGATTGGTCCAAGCCTAGTTTCCAACCAGTGGAGGAAAATGAACCGGCAAGGGAGGAGTCGTAACCATCCAAATAATCCGGCTAAGATTTGATGAACCAGCCTTAGCTTGACATCTGCTTAGGAGAAAAAACAATTTGAACCTTTTGGGCTTCGAACGCCTTGTAATAGGTTAGCTTGAAACTGCATGTTCTGCCTATGCCGTCGTGCATATCATACTGTGCATGACATTTTATCCGTCATGTCAATATATGCTTTATATCTTTTATCACATCTGTAGTGTTTTAAATATGTTCCTGTATGTAAAAGATGAAAAATTGTCCTGGTGGTTTGTCGCTGGACGGGTCAAAACACCCAATACATAACTATGAAATTACCATAACGGAATAATCAGGGCCAGACGTAAAGATAGATAAGGCTGGAAAGCCTGTGATTAAAGAAAACACTGATAAGTCTGTTTATGAACGACAATATCATACCTGTGTTCTTTGATTCTGGACTGCCGGCTTATGTGACCCGGACGGTAAGGGTGACAACCCAATCTTTTTAGAAGTTAATACTTCCATATGTCTGATGACTGTCATACATTGGCAACTTATTGTCAAAGAAACAAGCCGGTTTAAATTAAAACCATACGTACAGTTAGATTCTAGACAACAAAAACCAGTAAAACAAAAGAACCTCTTTCAAACAATGTAAATCAATCAACAAGAAAAATTTGGAGGCTTCTGATTCGAATACGATCAATAAACGGGTCCAAAGGGGTTAAGCTAGGATTCAGATATGACCATGTAGCCCCTAGTGGCTTTGGCGTTGCGCCGATCAAGAGGGTACCGACAGCTATGTTCTCTTTGGTTCGAATACGACCTATGTTTGAATGGGAAGCCCCCAAATGACCTTGAGAGGTTTTTAACAACCCTGATTCGAATATGATCCAAGTCGGACTCAAAAGGGGTTAAGCTATGATTCAGATACAATCAAGAAGCCCCCTAGCGAGTTTGGCTTTGCGCCGATCAAGAGGGTTACGACAGCTATGTTCTCTTTGGTTCAAATACGACCTATGTTTGAACAGGAAGCCCCCTAGTGACCATGAGGTTTTAACGGCTAGGTTCGAATACGATCATGAGCCGGACCAAGAGGGTTAAGCTAGATTCGAATACGATCAGCCTCCACTTGGTCGTCTTATACTTGAGATAACAAAGATTTGTGATCATTAAAGCAAAAAGGACAGAGGTCCTGCTTTATTTATTTATCATAATATATACAACGTCAAAGTATGTACATTATGAGAGCCGGTGGCTCAAGTGTAGTAAGCCCGAAGTTGAGCAATATTCCACGGCCGGTGGGTCTCTTCCTCTGACTTACGTGAGTCTTTGTGCTCTCGTACATCGATAAGGTAGTATGACCCGTTATTCAAGTTCTTGCTGACCACAAAGGGTCCTTCCCAAGGTGGGGATAGCTTGTGTGCATCAGACTGATCCTGGATGAGCCAGAGCACCAAATCACCTTCTTGAAAGGTTCTTGACTTAACCCGGCGGCTATGATAACGGCGCAGGTCCTGTTGGTATATCGCTGAGTGGGCTACTGCTAAGTCATGCTCTTCATCCAATAAATCAAGCGCATCTTGACGGGCTTGTTCGTTATCAGCTTCAACGTAAGCCGCCACTCGGGGCGAGTCATGACGGATGTCACTAGGCAGGACTGCCTCTGCTCCATAGACCATGAAGAAAGGCGTATAACCCGTTGATATGTTAGGGGTAGTATTGATACTCCACATCATAGAGGGTAACTCTTCCACCCAACAACCCGGAGTCCGTTGTAAAGGGGACCATAAGCCGGGGTTTTTGACCTTTCACGATTTCCTGATTATCTCTTTCAGCTTGACCATTGGATTGGGGGTGAGCTACTGATGAAACATCAAGCCGTGTATGTTCCCGTTGACAGAACTATTCCATAGCTCCTTGGGACAGGTTGGTGCCATTGTCAGTAATAATGCTGTGTGGAAAACCAAAACGAAAGATCACTTTCTTCATGAATTGAACCGCCGTAGCCGCATCACACTTACTGACCGGCTCTGCCTCAACCCATTTTGTGAACTTGTCCACTGCCACCAAAAGGTGCGTCTTTTTATCTTTGGATCTTTTGAAAGGTCCAACCATATCAAGCCCCTAGACTACAAATGGCCAAGTAATTGTAATCATGCGCAATTCCTGAGCCGGCACGTGCGCCCGTTGTGCGAATTTTTGACACCCATCGCACCTACTGACCAGATCCTCCGCATCGGCGTGAGCCATTAGCCAGTAAAAACCATGACGGAAAGCTTTGGCCACAAGAGACTTTGAACCGGCATGATGGCCACAATCTCCTTCATGGATCTCACGAAGAATTTCTTGACCTTCTTCAGGGGAGACACAATGTTGAAACGCTCCGGTGACACTGCGATGATACAACTCACCATTGGAAATTGTCATTGACTTGGACCATCGGGTTATCTGTCTAGCCAAGGTCTCATCCTCCGGCAACTCGCCCTGGGTCATATAAGCCAAATACGGCACTGTCCAATTTGGAATGACATGAAGAGCCGCCACCAATTGTGCTTCCGGGTCTGGAATAGCCAAGTCTTCCTCTATAGGCAACTTGACAGAAGGGTTATGCAGAACATCTAAAAAAGTGTTAGGCGGCACCGGCTTACGCTGAGATCCCAACCAGCTTAAAGCATCAGCTGCCTCGTTCTTTCTGCAGTCAATGTGCTCCACTTGATAACCCTTGAAGTGTCCAGCAACATCGTCAACCTCACGGCGATAAGCCGCCATGAGAGGATCCTTGGTATCCCAATTGCCTGATACTTGCTGAGCCACCAAATCTGAGTCGCCAAGGCACCATACCCGGCTCAAACTCATTTCTTTAGCCATTCGAAGACCATGGAGTAAAGCCTCATACTCAGATGCGTTGTTAGTACAAGGAGACATCAACCGCAACACATAACAAAACTTTTCACCTTGAGGGGAAGTTAAAGCAACTCCATCCCCTGAGCCCTCCAATTGCATGGACCCATCAAAATGAATCGTCCAATATGTGTTGTCTGGCTTCTCTTCAGGTATTTGCGACTCTGTCCAATCGTTAATGAAATCCACCAGTGCTTGAGATTTGATGGCTGTACGTGGTACGTACTTTAAACCGTGAGACCCAAGTTCAATGGCCCACTTGGCGACTTGTCCCGTGGCTTCTCTATTTTGAATAATATCTCCTAAAGGAGCAGAGCTAACCACAATGATAGGATGACCCTGAAAGTAATGCTTAACCTTCCGGCTCGCCGTGAATACCCCATAAACGAGTTTCTGCCAATGTGGGTATCTCTGTTTGGACTCAATGAGCACCTCACTGACATAGTAAACCGGCCGCTGAACTGGACATTCCTTACCAGCCTCTTTGCGCTCTACAACAATGGCCACACTGACAGCACATGTGTTAGCGGCCATATATAACAACAGTGGCTCCTTATCCACGGGAGCAGCAAGAACCGGCGGCTCAGTGAGCTGTCTCTTCAGATCTTCAAAGGCAGAGTTAGCAGCATCACTCCAGACAAAATCATCCGTCTTCTTCATCATTTGATATAACGGCATAGCCTTCTCCCCTAACCGGCTTATGAACCGGTTTAAAGCCGCGACATGACCCGCCAGCCGCTGAACGTCATTGACGCACGCCGGCTTAGCCAAAGACGTAATCGCCTTGATTTTCTCTGGGTTAGCCTCAATGCCTCTGTCAGACACCAAGAAACCCAAAAGCTTGCCTGATGGTACTCCAAAAACGCACTTGGCCGGGTTGAGCATCATCTTGTAGACCCGGTGTAACGCCCCGTATATAACCCGCCATATTTGTATTCCAACTCTTGCCATTTTTGGCACTAAATTATGATATTCCCTCGTGGTTGAGTTTTGTCTTCGTTTTGCATTTTGTCCATGTCATGCATCTCATATCATGTCATCATGTGCACCGCATTTGCATACGTGTTCGTCTTAGGCATCCCAGCTTTTTCCCTGTTGTCCATTTTGCATTCCGGCGCTCCTATGTCCTCCGGTGTCCCCTTTTGCCTCTTTTCGTGTGCGGGTGTCAAACATTCTCGGACTGGACCGAGATTTGCCAAGAGGCCTTGGTATGCCACCGGTAAACCGCCTGTCAAGTTTCATGCCATTTGGAGTCCGTTTGATACTCCAACGGTTAACCAAGGAACCGTAAAGGCCTCGTGTGTGTTGCAGCCCAACACCCCTCCAAAGTGGCCCAAAACCCCTCCATCCTCTCGGCCGTTCGATCACAATCGCGTGGCCGAAAACCGCACCTCATTTGGACTCTCCTAGCTCCCTCTATCTATAAATAGGTGCACCCCTCCGAAACTCGCGGTCCAGAAACCCTAGCCCCGCTCCTCCGTGCCGCCGGACACGTCCGCTCCGGCCGGACGCGTCCGCCCACCATCGCCCGGCCAACCACAGGCTGCCACGTGGCCCTGGCCGCCGCCGGCCCGCTCGGGCCCGAGGCCGGCCCTACCTCACCGCCGACCGGGCCCGCGCCCCGTGCCTCCCCGCGCCTCGCCCCGCCGCCGAGCAACCGCCATGCGCCACCTCTTCCTCGCCGACTCCGGCCGCCGCGCGCCGCCCATCCTCATCGCTACAGACCGCCGCCGCCGCCCGGCGACCTGGTTCCCTCGTTGCCCCGCGCCCGCCGGCGAGCTCCTCCGCCTCCCCGCGCTGGGATCCGGCCGGATCCGGCGAGATCCGGCCCGGATCCGCCATCTCCGGCGAGCCCCGCCTCCTTCCCCGCCATCTCCGGTGAGCCCTGCGCCGACGAGCCTCGGTTCCCGTGCCCCGTTGACTTTTACCTCGAGGTTGAATTTCCACTAAGTCCCCAGTTTCTAATATTTTCTAGACATGTTCATGGCATCATATCTCGTCATCCGTAGCTCTGTTTTGGGCGTGTAATATATCAAATTGTTCGTCTGGATGTGCTCTTCATTTTGTTCCATTGCACCATGCTTGTTTGAGTCCATCTTAATGCCCTAAATGCTGTTGCAAGAGTGCTATGTAATGTTAGTTTCTGTTTCTTATCAGATTATGGACATTTGTCATTTTTGCCATGATTGTTGTGTGCCTCCTATGAACTTGAGCCCTACATGTATTTTGGGCTATGCCATGCCATCTTTACAGGGGTGTATGCCATGTATTTTTGTGATCAATGTGGTGACTAGCACAAGCATTCAAAGTAGCTCTCGTGATGCTGCTGATTTCAGGGACTTAGAATTCTTCTAAGTCATTTCCCTGATGTTATTTTTATGCCATGTATTCATGTTGCTACATAGTGCCCCACTTCACTGCCGCCGCTGCCGAAGCCCGCAGGGCCCGCGGAAGGCACTCCCGGCCCGGATCGGGCGCCGCCGCCCCGCGCGGGACCCCGCCACCTTGCGCCTCCCTTCCTCTGCCGCCCGAGTCGCCGGCCGTCTGCGCCGCTACCCGCCGGCCGCCGGCTCCCTCACTCCGGCCACCGGCTCCCTCACTCCGGCCCCTCCTTCCCCAGCTCCGGCGAAGTCTCCGTTGAATATCGGGAAGCGTGCACCAGATCTGGATTGGATCCAAAATATCTAGGGTTGACCCCTTTTTCTCACTAAGTCTTTTCCTGCATATATTTTCTAGGCATGTTCATCGCATCATATCTCATCATCCGTAGCTCCGTTTTGCGCGTGTGATATATCAAATTGTTCGTCTGGATGTGCTCTTCATTTCATTCCATTGCACCATGCTTCTTTGAGTCCATCTTGATGCCTAAAATGATGTTGCAAGAGTGCTATAAAATGTTAGTTTCTGTTTCTTAACAGATTATGAGCTTTTGTCATTTTGCCATGTTTAATGTGTACCTCCTATGAACTTGAGCCCTACATGTGTTTTGGGCTATGCCATGCCATCTTTACAGGGGTGTATGCCATGTATTTTTGTGATCAATGTGGTGACTAGCACAAGCATGCAAAGTAGCCCTTGTGATGTTGCTAATTTCAGGGACTTAGAATTCTTCTAAGTCATTTCCCTGATGTTATTTTTATGCCATGTATTCATGTTGCTATAGAGTGATCCATGCCTCTTTTGAGCATGTCCAATAAGTATGATTTTGAGATACTGTTATGTTATATCCATCCATGTCTTTGTTTGCAATTATGGAGTACCCTAGCATGACTCAATATTGCTCTACTTTTGCTATAAAATGTCCCTAGCAGATTGTTGAGGTGTTAATCAATTTTACCAAGGTTGTTATAGTTGATCCATGCATGCTATGAGATTGTTCTTGTCATGGTTAGCTTCTTGAACATGTATTCTTGCTGGGTGTATGCTTAGTTTATCATGCAAAGCCTTGTGGTGAGTGCATCGAGCTTGCAAACATGCCTACGTAACTCTGTTTTTGCCATCTCCAGTTTTTCTGCTAAGTCTGAATCTGTTAACGAAACTTGCTATGTTTACATGGGTGCCATCATATTTTCTGATCCTTTTTTGGCTTATGGTCAGTAAGGGCCTTTTGTTATATGCTTTGAGTAGTTTCATGCCATGCCTTGCTTTTCCATGATATATTCCTGTAGCTTGTTGTTATCTTGCTCTAAACATTGCTTCCTCATGTTAATTCCTGGCATGTTATTTTCACTAAGTCTGTGATCCTATTATCTTTTGCACTTTTGCCATGTTTGTTTGAGCCTGCTATTGTGTGATTTAGCCATAGCTCAGTGTTCATCTTTTGTCAAGCATCTTGAGTGGATAACTGCGATGTGCTTTTTTGTTATGTTAGAGTGCAGTAGCTTAGTTTCTTATTGCATTTTAGATGGCATCGTGCTGTTAATCGCAGAATAGTGCCATTATTGTTTTGCTTGCCATTTGCAAACCGTGCATCCGATTCCGGTGATCTTTATATCGATTTCAACCGAAATCAACTCATCTTTCGAGCGGCACTCTTGGTTTGCCAAGTTTAGGCCTGGTTCAACCTTTTCCTTCCGGAGCACGCATATGCATTGCATATCACATCCCGCATATCATGCCATGTTTTGCATCATGTCACTTGCGCATTGCACCGTGGTTGATTGTGTTTCCCTTGCTTGTGTTCTTGCCTTGGGTTAGAGCCAGGAGATGAGTACGTGATTAAGGAACCCGTTGAGTACGTTTATGAGTATCAAGCTTACGTCAACTCGGAGAACTTTGCAGGCAAGATGACCATACCCTCGAAATCACTTCTATCTTTGCTTGCTAGTTGCTCGCTCTTTTGCTATGCCTATGCCGCGATACCTACCACATGCTTTTCATGCCTCCCATATTGCCATGTCAAACCTCTAACCCACCTTGTCCTAGCAAACCATTGTTTGGCTATGTTACTGCTTTGCTCAGCCCCTCTTATAGCGTTGCTAGTTGCAGGTGAAGATTGGAGTTTGTTCCTTGTTGGAACATGTTTATTGTTGGGATATCATTATTATATCTTGTTTACTTTAATGCATCTATATACTTGGTAAAGGGTGGAAGGCTCGGCCTTATGCCTGGTGTTTTGTTTCACTCTTGCCGCCCTAGTTTCCGTCATACCGATGTTATGTTCCTTGATTTTGCGTTCCTTATGCGGTTGGGTTATAATGGGAACCCCTTGACAGTTCGCCTTGAATAAAACTCCTCCAGCAAGGCCCAACCTTGGTTTTACCATTTTCCACCATGCCTTTTTCCCTTGGGTTCCGTGGACTCAAGGGTCATCTTTATTTTAAACCCCCGGGCCAGTGCTCCTCTAAGTGTTGGTCCAACCTGTCAGCAGCCGGTGGCCACCAGGGGCAACTCTGGGTTGGCCTACCAGAATCTTGGACAATCCAGTGTGCCCTGAAAACGAGATATGTGCAGCTCCTATCGGGATTTGTCAGCACATTCGGGCGGCTTTGCTGGTCTTGTTTTACCATTATCGAGATGTCTTGTAACCGGGATTCTGAGTCTGATCGGGCCGTCCTGGGAGAAGGAATATCCTTCATTTACCGTGAGAGCTTGTGATGAGCTAAGTTGGGACACCCCTGCAGGGTTTGAACTTTTGAAAGTCGTGCCCACGGTTATGGGCAGATGGGAATTTGTTAATGTCCGGTTGTGAAAACCTGACACTTAACTTAATTAAAATGGATCAATAGAGTGTGTAGCCGTGATGGTCTCTTTTCGGCGGAGTCCGGGAAGAGAACACGGTCTCGGGTTATGCTTGAGCGTAAGTATTTCTAGGATCACTTCTTGATCATAGATTCTCGAACGTGCTTTGCCTTCTCTTCTCGCTCTCATTTGCGTAAGGTAGCCACCATATATGCTAGTGCTTGCTGCAGCTCCACCTCACATACATTTTATCTACCCATAAGCTTAAATAGTCTTGATCGCAAGGGTGTGAGATTGCTGAGTCCCCGTGACTCACAGATTACTTCCAAAACCAGATGCAGGTGCCGATGATACTATTCCAGGCGATGCGACTGAACTCAAGTGGGAGTTCGACGAGGACTCAAGACGTTACTACGTTCCCTTTCCAAACGATCAGTAGTGGAGCCCAGTTGGGGCGATCGAGGATCTTACGCATTTGGGGTTGTCTTTGTTTTGGTTCCGTAGACGGACCTTGATTGTATCTGGATGATGTAATGCTATATTTATGTATTGTGTGAAGTGGCGATTGTAAGCCAACTCTGTACCTCTTTCTTATTCAGTACATGGGATGTGTAAATATTACCCCTCTTGCGACATGCCTACAATGCGGTTATGCCTCTAAGTCGTGCTCCGGCACATGGGAGATATAGCCGCATTGTGGGTGTTACAAGTTGGTATCAAAGCCTTCCCCGACTTAGGAGCCCCCTGCTTGATCGAATCGCTGGCGTTGTTGAGTCTAGAAAAATGTTTTGAGTCTTTTAGGATTATATATTTATCGGAGAGTAGGATTCTTTTTACTCCTCAGTCCCTTCGTCACTCTGGTGAGGCATCCTGACGTAGAGTTTTGACTCTTCTCTTCTCAAATTTCACTAAATTTTTTTTAGGATCACGCGGGTATCTTGGAATCGTTCCGATGGTTTTGTGACGAGAATGTTGTTCTTGGTGCCTCCTGACATTTAGGGGTTGTGGCAGTGTCCCGGGGAGTTGAGCTTCAAGGTGTTATCATCACAATTTTATCATTGCAGTTCTGGAATACCTGAGTTTCGCCGACATCAAAAATCTCTTTTATGCAGTTGTTGGTGAGATAACCTCGACGCCACCCAGTACTGGGGCGAGAGTTCGGGAGTATTGCCATAACTCGTATAACAGATGCTTTTCGAAGGTTGAGGTAAATGATTTCCGAAGGTTTCTTGGTTATGTGTTGAAGGATGGATACAACTGGATCTAGGATTTGCTAGTTTTGGGTGAGATATTATGCTTCCCCTATATCCCCAACACCTGGTTGCATAACCGGAAAGTTTTAGGAGTTTCATAGGTGGGAATTCATGTAGCTCTAGTATTTCTTCCGCAGATATTTGGTTTGTGATTGGGTAATCCTTAGCAAGTATTTGTTCATGTCTGTACCTGGTTGTTTATTCATCTACCTCTATCGAAGTGGCTTCTCAATTTATGGAAGTGTGACCATTTAATTTGGAATTCATTCGTTCATTCTTGTTCGAATGTTAAGGCTATATGTTGCAATTTCTATCCATTTGATTCAGCTTGAATATATGTCTGTCAAGATGCTAACAGATGTCACCCTCTTTAGGATGGCTCCTCCAACGCATCAGAATTCGGAACCACCTCCACCTCCGGAGGCATCGCAAGCTGTGATGGCCGCTACCAACGCCAACACGCAGCTGATTATGCAACTCTTACAAGAGCGCAACCAAGGAAATCAAGGCCATGGCAACAATCAAACTCAGTTTGCTACCCTCAACCAGTTCCTCGCAAACCAGTCGAAGACCTTCAGTAACTGTGTCGAGGCCACAGACGCTGATGATTGGCTCGTGGATATCTGCAAACATTTTGAGTGCAGCAACGTCAGGCCTGAGGACTTTGTCAAGTTTGCTTCGTTCCAACTCAAAGACCAAGCTGCTGAGTGGTATCAACAATACAAAGATTCTAGAGGAGGTCGTGTGATTACCTGGGATGATTTCCGCCAAGACTTCAGAGCTCACCACATTCCTCAGAGTGTTGTTGAGAGCAAGCGTGAGGAGTTCCGCAATCTGAAGCAAGGCAGCTTGTCTGTTTACCAATACAACATCATGTTCTAGAAGCTCGCTCGCTTCGCCAAGCAAGACGTCCCTGGCGAGAAGAGCATGATTTATCAGTTCAGAGGTGGCCTCAGAGAATATCTGCAACTAGCTCTTGTGCGTTTTGAGCCGAAAAAGTATGATGAGTTCTACAACATGGCATTAAAGCAAGAGGCCGCTCAGCTAAAGTGCGATGCTTCCAAGAAGAGAGTCAGGGATGCAACTCCTTCTTCTTCTTCTTCAACTCAAGTGGAAGCTAAGCAGCAAAAGTACTGGTTGCCTCCTCCTCCGTTCCGTCAGCCTTATCAACAGAGGAGCAAAGGTGGCAATGGATCTTCCCACCCACCCAACCCAGGCTTTCAGAACAAAACTTCGTCTCATGCTCCAAGGTCAAGTGCTCCGTATCACCGGCCGCTTTCAGAGGTCACGTGCAACAAGTGATAGCATAAGGGTCACTATGCAAACAAATGCTTCAACCAGAGGCATCTTCCACCTCCTCCTCCTATGAGATCTGCCAGCAATGCAGTGGTCAAGCATAATCCCAAGTTTGCAAAGGTCAACTTGATGAACGCAGCTCAGGCAGAGGACTCTTCAGAAGTGATCATGGGTATCCTTCCTGTTAATGATATTCCTGCAAAAGTTCTTTTTGACACTGGTGCATCGCATTGTTTCATCTCAAGACCATTTGCATCTAAGCATGAGTTGGTTTTCCAAGTTTTGCCTAGTCCGTTAGCAGTTGTCTCACCGGGTAAACGCATGAATGCTAACTCCATGGTTCCGGATGTTACTATCAATATGGGCGACTATAAGTTTCTGTCTTCTCCATTGGTCCTTGGTAACTCGGATATTGATCTAATTCTCGGCATGGAATGGCTTTCTAAGCACAAGGCTCAACTTGATTGTGCTGCCAGGTAGATTCAATTGACACACTCGTTTGAGGATGTGATTATCTTTGCCGCTCGTGATGATACCATTCGACTGTTTTCTCTCAATGAGAAGGGCGTGTTGAATTCCATCTCTTAGATTCCGGTTGTTTGTGAATATCAAGACCTCTTTCCAGAAGAGCTTCCAGGAATGCCTCCTCACCGGCCAGTTGAATTCGTCATTGATCTTGAACCTGGCACGGAACCTGTTTGCAAACGTCCTTACAAGCTTGGACCAGAAGAATTGAAGGAGCTGAAGAAACAACTCGATATACAAGAGCGTATAGGTCTGATCCGACCAAGTTCTTCTCCATGGGGTTGTGGTGTTCTTTTTGTCAAGAAGAAGGATGGAACGGACCGACTTTTTGTCGACTACCGTCCATTGAACAAGAAGACCATAAAGAACAAGTACCCACTTCCCAACATCAATGAGCTTTTCGAACAACTCAAAGGTGCTCAAGTATTCTCCAAGCTTGACCTTCGTATGGGCTATCATCAGATTTGCATTCGTGAACAAGACATCCCCAAGACAACGTTAGAACAAGCTATGGTTCTTATGAATACACTGTCATGTCTTTCGGCCTTGTCAATGCTCCTCCAACATTCTCTCGCATGATGAACTTCATCTTCAACCCTTACACAAATGACTTCGTCTTGGTCTATCTTGATGACATTTTGGTCTTTTCCAAGAACAAAGAGGATCATGCCAAGCACTTGAGATTGGTGTTGGACAAACTCAGAGAACATCAGTTCTATGCGAAGTTTTCAAAGTGCGAGTTTTGGCTCGATGAGGTTCTCTACCTTGGGCATATCATCTCCGCCAAGGGCATAGATGTTAATCCTGAGAAGGTGTCTGCAATTTTGAATTGGGAACCGCCTCAGAATGTGAAGCAACTCCACAGCTTCCTTGGGCTCGCAAGCTATTGTCGAAGGTTCATTGAAAATTTCTCTAAGATCATGAAGCCTTTTTCCAACCTCCTCCAGAAGCATGTGAAGTATGTCTAGACGCCTGAATGTGACATCGCTTCCAACACCCTCAAAGAGAAGTTAGTCATAGCTCCAGTTCTGACTCCTCCGGATGAATCAAAACCATTCGAGGTTTTCTGTGATGCTTCCCTGCAAGGTCTCGGTGCTGTGTTGATGCAAGAGAAGAAAGTTGTCGCCTATACCTCTCGCCAGTTGAAGCCAAACGAAAAGAACTACCCCACTCATGACCTCGAGTTGGCGGCAGTTGTCCATGCTCTTTTAACTTGGAGACATCTCTTGTTGGGAAGAAAAGTGGACATCTTCACTGATCATAAGAGCCTCAAGTACATCTTCACTCAGCCCAACCTCAACCTCAGGCAGACTCGTTGGGTCGAGATGATTCAAGAGTATAATCCGAGTATTGAATATACTCCAGGCAAGGCCAATGTCATTGCTGACGCTTTGAGCAGGAAGGCTTATTGCAACAGTTTGATTCTCAAGCCCTTCCAACCGGATCTTTGTGAAGCTTTCCGCAAACTTAATCTCCAAGTTGTTCCTCAAGGATTCCTTGCCAACCACCAAGTCTCTCCTACTTTGGAAGATCAAATTCGTGAGGCTCAACTTCTTGATGCTATGGTGAGAAGGTGAAGATTGGGATTGCCAAGAGCCAACCCAAGTACAAGTGCTATTGCCTTGATGACAAAGATACTCTTTTCTTCGAGGATTGCATTATTGTTCCTAAGGGTGACCTTCGTAAAGTCATTATGAACGAGGCTCACAATTCACTCCTGTCTATTCATCCTGGAAGTACAAAGATGTACCATGACCTCAAGCAGTCGTATTGGTGGACTCGAATGAAGCGCGAGATTGCTCAGTTCGTGAATGAATGTGATGTCTGCAGAAGAGTGAAAGCAGAACACCAACGACCAGCTGGTCTCCTCCAACCTCTTGCCATTCCAGAATGGAAGTTTGACCATATTGAGATGGACTTCGTGACTGGATTTCCCAAGTCCAAACGTGGCAATGATGCTATCTTCATTGTCATCAACAAGCTCACTAAAGTGGCTCATTTTGTTCATATCAAAGAATCTATCACAACAGCTCAGTTGGCAGAGCTATATACCTCCAGGATTGTCTCTTTGCACGGCATTCCGCAGTTGATATCTTCAGATCGTTGAAGCATCTTCACTTCTAAGTTCTGGGATTCTTTTCAGAAGGCCATGGGCACCAACATTCGCTTCAGCCCAGCGTTTCACCCTCAAAGTAGTGGACAAGTCGAGCGAGTCAACCAAATTCTTGAAGATATGCTCAGGGCATGTGTCATTTCTTTCGGTATGAAGTGGGAAGATTGTCTTCCATATGCCGAATTCTCCTACAACAACAGCTTCCAAGCGAGTTCGGTCAAGGCCCCATTCAAGATTCTTTATGGCACAAAGTGTCGTACTCCTCTTAATTGGTCAGAGACTGGTGAACGCCAACTTCTTGGAAATGACTTGATCACAGAGGCTGAAGAAATGTGCAAAGTCATTCGTGAAAATCTCAAAGCCGCGCAATCGCGTCAGAAGAGTTACTATGATAGCAAGCATCTTGACTTGGCTTTCGAGATTGGAGACCATGTCTACCTCCGCGTCTCTCCAATGAAAGGTACTCATCGCTTCGGTATCAAAGGGAAGCTTGCCCCTAGATACGTGGGTCCTTTCAAGATCATTTGCAAAAGAGGCGATCTCGCCTATCAACTTGAGCTTCCATCCAACTTTGCAAATGTGCACGACGTGTTTCACGTGTCTCAGCTTCGCAAGTGTTTCAAGACTCCTGATTGCACCATCAACTTCGAAGAGATTGATCTCCAAGAAGACCTATCTTATCATGAGCATCCCGTTGCTATTCTTGAAGAAACCGAGTGCAAGACTCACAACAAGTCTATCAAATTCCTGAAAGTGAAGTGGTCACATCATTCCGACCATGAAGCCACCTGGGAACGCGAGGACCACCTCCATTCCGAATATCCGGAGTTTTTCCAGTCCTAGATCTTGGGACGAGATCCTTTCATAGTGGTGGAGCGTTGTAACTCCCCGTATGTAACTTGCCATATTTGTATTCCAACTCTTGCCATTTTCGGCACTAAATTATGATATTCCCTCATGGTTGGGTTTTGTCTTTGTTTTGCATTTTGTCCATGTCATGCATCTCATATCATGTCATCATGTGCATCGCATTTGCATACGTGTTTGTCTCAGGCATCCGAGCTTTTTCCCCGTTGTCCGTTTTGCATTCCGGCGCTCCTACGTCCTCCGGTGTCCCCTTTTGCCTCTTTTCGTGTGCGGGTGTTAAACATTCTCGGACTGGACCGAGATTTGCCAAGCGGCCTTGGTATGCTACCGGTAGACTGGCTGTCAAGTTTCGTGCCATTTGGAGTCCGTTTGATACTCCAACAGTTAACCGAGGAATCGTAAAGGCCTCATGTGTGTTGCATCCCAACACCCCTCCAAAGTGGCCCAAAACCCCCTCCATCCTCTCGGCCGTTCGATCACGATCGCGTGGCCGAAAACCGCACCTCATTTGGACTCTCCTAGCTCCCTCTATCTATAAATAGGTGCACCCCTCCAAAATTCACGGTCCAGAAACCCTAGCCCCGCTCCTTCGCGCCGCCGGACACGTCCGCTCCGGCCGGACGCGTCCGCCCACCGCCGCCCAGCCAACCGCAGGCTGCCACGTGGCCCTGGCCACCGCCGGCCTGCTCTGGCCCGAGGCCGGCCCACCCTCACCGCTGACCGGGTCCGCGCCCCGCGCCTCGCCCCGCGCCGAGCAACCGCCGTGCGCCGCCTCTTCCTCGCCGACTCCGGCCGCCGCGCGCTGCCCATCCTCATCGCCACCGGCCGCCGCCCGGCGATCCGGTTCCCTCGTCGCCCTGTGCCCGTCGGCGACCTCCTCCGCCTCCCCGCGCCGGGATCCGGCCGGATCCGGCGAGATCCGGCCCGGATCCGCCATCTCCGGCGAGCCCCGCCTCCTTCCCCGCCATCTCCGGCGAGCCCCAGTTCCCGTGCCCCGTTGACTTTTACCTCCAGTTTGAATTTCCACTAAGTCCCCAGTTTCTAATATTTTCTAGACATGTTCATGGCATCATATCTCATCATCCGCAGCTCCGTTTTGGGCGTGTAATATATCAAATTGTTCGTCTGGATGTGATCTTCATTTTGTTCCATTGCACCATGCTTGTTTGAGTCCATCTTGATGCCCTAAATGCTGTTGCAAGAGTGCTATGTAATGTTAGTTTCTGTTTCTTATCAGATTATGGACATTTGTCATTTTTGCCATGATTGTTGTGTGCCTCCTATGAACTTGAGCCCTACATGTGTTTTGGGCTATGCCATGCCATCTTTACAGGGGTGTATGCCATGTATTTTTGTGATCAATGTGGTGACTAGCACAAGAATGCAAAGTAGCTCTCGTGATGCTGCTGATTTCAGGGACTTAGAATTCTTCTAAGTCATTTCCCTGATGTTATTTTTATGCCATGTATTCATGTTGCTTTTTTGATTCCATCTTGATGCCTAAAATGCAGTTGCAAGAGTGCTATAAAATGTTAGTTTCTGTTTCTTAACAGATTATGAGCTTTTGTCATTTTTTCCATGTTTAATGTCTGCCTCCTATGAACTTGAGCGCTACATGTGTTTTGGGCTATGCCATGCCATATTTACAGGGGTGTATGCCATGTGTTTTTGTGATCAATGTGGTGACTAGCACAAGCATGCAAATTAGCCCTCGTGATGTTGCTGATTTCTGGGACTTAGAATTCTTCTAAGTCATTTCCCTGATGTTATTTTGATGCCATGTATTCATGTTGCTACAGAGTGATCCATGGCTTTTTTGAGGATGTTCAGCAAGGATGATTTTGAGATATTGTTATGTTCTATCCATCCATTTCTTTGTTTGCAATTATGGAGTAACCTAGCATGACTCAATATTGCTGTACTTTTGCTATAAAATGTTCCTGGCAGATTGTTTACATGTTATTCAATTTTGCCAAGGCTGTTGTAGTTGATCCATGCATTCTATGAGGTTGTTCTTGCCATGTTTAGCTTCTTGATCATGTCTTCTTGCTGGGTGTATGCTTAGTTTGTCATGCAATGTCTTGTGGTGAGTGCATGGAGCTCGCAAACATGCCTACGTAACTCTGTTTTTGCCATGTCCAGTTTTTCTGCTAAGTCTGAATCTATTAACGAAACTTGCTATGTTTACATGGGTGCCATCATATTTTCTGATCCTTTTTGGCTTATGGTCAGTAAGGGACTTTTGTTATATGCTTTGAGTAGTTTCATGCCATGCCTTTCTTTGCCATGATATATTCCTGTAGCTTGTTGTTATCTTTCTCTAAACATTGCTTCCTGATGTTAATTCCTGGCATGTTGTTATTTTCACTAAGTCTGTGATCCTGTTATCTTTTCACTTTTGCCATGCTTGTTTGAGCCTTCTATTGTGTGATTTAGCCATAGCTCAGTGTTCATCTTTTGTCAAGCATCTTGAGTGGATCACTGCCATGTGCTTTGTTGTTATGTTCGAGTGCAGTAGCTTAGTTTCTTGTTGCATTTTAGATGGCATCGTGCTGTTAATCGCAGAATAGTGCCACTATTGTTTTGCTTGCCATTTGCAAACCGTGCATCCGATTCCGGTGATCTTTATATCGTTTTCGACCGAAATCAACTCATCTTTCCAGAGGCACTCTTGGTTTGTCAAGTTGAGTCCTAGTTCAACCTTTTCCTTCCGAAGCACGCATATGCATTGCATATCACATCCCGCATATCATGCCATGTTTTGCATCATGTCGCTTGCGCGTTGCACCGTGGTTGATTGTGTTTCCCTTGCTTGTGTTCTTGCCTTGTGTTAGAGCCGAGAGAAGAGTGCGTGATCGAGGAACCCGTTGAGTACGCTTACGAGGATCAAGCTTACGTCAACTCGGAGAACTTTGCGGGCAAGATGACCATACCCTCGAAATCACTTCTATCTTTGCTTGCTAGTTGCTCGCTCTTTTGCTATGCCTATGCCGCGATACCTACCACATGCTTTTCATGCCTCCCATATTGCCATGTCAAACCTCTAACCCACCTTGTCCTAGCAAACCGTTGTTTGGCTATGTTACCGCTTTGCTCAACCCCTCTTATAGCGTTGCTAGTTGTAGGTGAAGATTGGAGTTTGTTCCTTGTTGGAACATGTTTATTGTTGGGATATAATTATTATATCTTGTTTACTTTAATTCATCTATATACTTGGTAAAGGGTGGAAGGCTCGGCCTTGTCCCTGGTGTTTCGTTCCATTCTTGCCGCCGTAGTTTTCGTCATACCAGTGTTATGTTCCTTGATTTTGCGTTCCTTATGCGGTTGGGTTATAATGGGAAACCCTTGATAGTTCTCCTTGAATAAAACTCCTGTAGCAAGGACCAACCTTGGTTTTACCATTTTCCACCTAGCCTTTTTCCCTTGGGTTCCGCGGACTCAAGGGTCATCTTTATTTTAAACCCCCGGGCCAGTGCTCCTCTGAGTGTTGGTCCAACCTGTCAGCAGTCGGTGGCCACCAGGGGCAACTCTGGGTTGGCCTACCGGAATCTCGGACAATCCGGTGTGCCCTGAGAACAAGATATGTGCAGCTCCTATCGGGATTTGTCAGCACATTCAGGTGGCTTTGCTGGTCTTGTTTTACCATTGTCGAGATGTCTTGTAACCGGGATTCCGAGTCTGATTGGGCCGTCCTGGGAGAAGGAATATCCTTCATTGACCGTGAGAGCTTGTGATGGGCTAAGTTGGGACACCCCTACAGGGTTTTGAACTTTCGAAAGCCGTGCCCGCGGTTATGGGCAGATGGGAATTTGTTAATGTCCGGTTGTAGAAAACCTGACACTTAACTTAATTAAAATGGATCAACAGAGTGTGTAGCCGTGATGGTCTCTTTTCGACGGAGTCCGGGAAGAGAACATAGTCTCGGGTTATGCTTGAACGTAAGTATTTCTAGGATCACTTCTTGATCATAGATTCTCGAACGTGCTTTGCCTTCTCTTCTCGCTCTCATTTGCGTAAGGTAGCCACCATATATGCTAGTGCTTGCTGCAGCTCCACCTCACATACCTTTTATCTACCCATAAGCTTAAATAGTCTTGATCGCGAGGGTGTGAGATTGCTGAGTCCCCGTGACTCACATATTACTTCCAAAACCAAATGCAGGTGCCGATGATACTATTCCAGGCGATGCGACTGAACTCAAGTGGGAGTTCGACGAGGATTCAAGACGTTACTAAGTTTTCTTTCCATTCGATCAGTAGTGGAGCCCAGTTGGGGCGATCGGGGATCTTACGCATTTGGGGTAGTCGGACCTTGATTGTATCTGGATGATGTAATGCTATATTTATGTATTGTGTGAAGTGACGATTGTAAGCCAACTCTGTACCTCTTTCTTATTCAGTACATGGGATGTGTAAAGATTACCCCTCTTGCGACATGCCTACAATGCGGTTATGCCTCTAAGTCGTGCTCCGACACGTGGGAGATATAGCCGCACCGTGGGTGTTACACCCGGAGGTTATCAAAGGTTTCCTTCAGATCATCTACCAAGGTTTCTTTCTATCTGGATTTCACCACTATATCGTCCACATAAGACAGTTCTGCACACACCGCTGATAACTCGCCTGGGCACTCTTAAGCCCAAAGGGCATGGACACGTAGCAGAAGGCTCCAAACGAGGTAATGAAAGCCGCCTTCTCCTAGTCCTTAACTGCCATCTTGATCTAATGATATCCAGAATAAGCGTCCAAAAAACTCAAATGCTCACAACCCGCCGTAGCATCAATGATTTGATCAATATGAGGGAGGGCAAAAGGATCAGCCGGACAAGCCTTGTTTAAATCTGTGTAATCCACACACATACGCCAGGTGCCGTTCTTTTTTAGCACAAGCACCGGGTTAGCCAACCACTCTGGATGAAAAACTTCAATAATGAACCCGACTGCCAAAAGCCGGGCCACCTCTTCTCCAATAGCCTTGCGCCTTTCCTCGTTAAACCGCCGGAGAAACTGCCTGACCGGCTTAAACTTTGGATCAATATTGAGAGTGTGCTTAGCGAGTTCTGTCGGTACACCCGGCATGTCAGAAGGCTTCCATGCAAAGATGTCCCGGTTCTCACGGATGAACTCGATGAGCGCGCTTTCCTATTTGGGATCCAAATTAGCCCTAATAATAAATTGTTTGGATGAGTCCCCAGGCACAAAATCAATCATCTTGGTATCATTAGCTGACTTAAACTTCAGCGCCGGCTCATGCTCCGTAGTTGGCTTCTTCAAGGATGTCATGTCCGCCGGGTCAACATTGTCTTTGTAGAACTTTAACTCCTCTGTTGCGCAAACATATTCTGCGTAAGCAGCATCGCCTTCCTCACACTCCAAGGCTATTTTCCGGCTTCCATGTACTGTGATAGTACCTTTATAACCCGACATGTTGAGCTGCAGATAAACATAACACGGTCGCTCCATGAATTTTGCATAAGCTGGTCGCCCAAACATGGCGTGATATGGGCTCTTGATTTTAACCACCTCAAAGGTTAATTTCTCAGCCCTGGAATCATGTTCATCTCCAAAAGCTACCTCCAGCTCAATCTTACCCACTGGATATGCCAACTTACCAGGCACCACTCCATGAAAAACAATGTTGGACGTCTTAAGACTTTTGTCAGTCAACCCCATGCGACGGAATGTCTCATAATAGAGGATGTTGATGCTACTGCCTCCGTCCATGAGCACTTTAGTGAATTTATATCCACCAACCTAAGGCGCCACCACCAAAGCCAAATGACCTGGATTGTCAACCCAGGGCAGCTGATCCTCCGTACTCCACAGAATAGGTTGCTTAGACCATCTCAAATAACGAGGAACCGCCGACTCAACAACGTTGACCGCTCTCTTATGAAGTTTCTGGTCCCTTTTGCATAAGCTGGTGGTGAACACATGATACTGCCTACTACTTAGCTGCTTTGGGTTACTCTGAAACTTGGATTGCTGCTGCTGCTAACCTCCTTGGCCAGATTGCTGATTATAACCACCTTGATTACCTTGAGGGCCCTAGCCATGAAAACCGCCACCGCCTGAATTGCCGCCCGGGCCATGAAAGCTGCCACCGCCTGAGCCGCTGCCAGGTCCATGATTACCATCGAACATGTTATAATTCTTGAAAGCCTTCATGATCATACAGTTTTTTCATATATGGGTGACCGGCTTCTCTCGGGTGCCATGTCTTGGATAGGGTTCATTTAGCAACTGCTCGAGGGTGGGACCTGGCCCGCCTGACTGAGGAGGTGGCCTCCCCTTACGCCGTTGATTGTTGCCCTGTGCATTGGTGTTAGCCACAAACTCCAGACTGCCGTTAGCCTTACGTTTATTATTACCTCCTTGATTTGCCGGGTTATGCTGGTGACCTTTGCCGTTTCCGTTCTTCTTTCCCTTCCTTGTCTTCTCTTCATCAAACACGGGATCTTTGGTACTATCAGAGTCGGCGTATTTGACCAGAGCCGCCATCAGCTAGCCCATGTCATTGCAATCACGCTTGAGCCGCCCCAGCTTCTGTTTCAGAGGTTCAAAATGGCAATTTTTCTCCAACATTAAGACCGCGGAGCCGGCATCCATCTTATCAGATGAATGTATTATTTCCTTCACCCGGCGCACCCAATGGGTCATGGATTCACCTTCCTCTTGCTTGCAATTAGTAAAGTCCACAATCGACATGGGTTGCTTGCATGTATCTTTGAAGTTTTGAATAAACCAGGCCTTTAACTCGGCCCATGAGCCGATGGAATTGGTGGCAACCCCTTCAACCAAGTGCGAGCTGTTCCATCCAACATCATGGTGAAGTACTTGGCCATCGCTGCGTCACTGACCTCCAGCAATTCCATTGCCGTCTCATAACTTTCGATCCATGCCCCGGGTTGTAAGTCAGCTGTGTAATTAGGCACCTTCCGAGGCCCCTTGAAATCCTTTGGTAAACATTCATTATGTAGAGCCGACACGAAGAAAGGGACACCTCCTGTCCTTGTGGCCACACCTGCTTCAACAGAGGTCGTTGGATAAACCGGAAAAGCTTGGTGAGCTGCCTGCTCAGCTACCTATTGAACCGCCCGCTCGGCCTCTTGGCGGATCCTATCCTGGTCAACCAAGTTAAGAGCTCTATCACGCTCCGGGTCATGCCTGCATGGTTGGTCATGGCGCTGGGCCTTGCTTGACATGGCCGCTGAATCCATATGCATGTTGTAGCTCGGGCTCCGGCTCGGGCGAGGGGTTGAATGAATCCTGTCTCGACTATGAGAGTATGACTCTTGCTGTCTAGAGCCATCTAAAGAAGTTCCCTGACCCTTCGTGTTTCGATCGCCGTCGGAGAGTCGCCTTCCATGGGGAGAGTCGCCAAACATGCCGATGCAGCAATCTGATTCTCCAGAGGGCTAGGAAAATGACCCGATGGTGTTGGTGTATAACAAGGCGGAGCAGTATTCACACGAGGGGGTTCCATAGCCCGCGGCTGACCCGATGCCCCAGCCCCGGGTGTTTTAATCCGGTTTGCCTCTGGCTGGTTACTGGGACCGGCTCCGGGTGTGTGGAAGAGGTTCCTAGGATCGTAAGTCAGAGGCAGACGTGATTGAGCCTTCTGGTGCCTTCTCCTCATGACCTTGTTTGATGCATCCAGATCCATCGCAAGCCGAAAAGCCTCTGATTGAAGTTGCTGAGCCCGAGCATCCAAAGCCGCCCGCTCTGCAGCCATCCTGACGTCCTCCACCGCCAAGTTTTCCTTGGCTTGTGCTACCTCCCCGCGTAACCGTGCCACCTCCGCATCATGCTGAGCCTTATCCGCCGGTTCGACCACGACGGTCAATAGGGCCGTCATCCTATCCATGAGATCCATCAGCACCTGAGCCGGCGAGCGCGCGGGGTCTCCTGACCCGGCCGCCGCCGACCTGGTGGTTATTGCTGCCGCAGCCGTAGAGTTTTGAGCGGGCTGTGTACCAGTCATGAAGATCCCGCTATGTTCGGCGGCTCAAAGGGGTCCAGAATACTGCTGCCATCGGAACAACCCCTAAGCCCGCCATCTTGTAGTTGATACAATGAATCTGTCTCACCTGTGGACGACTCACCGTCAAAGTAGACGGCCGTCTCACCGCCGTCCATAGACTCTTTAAGAAAACTCCCCTCCATGGATGCAACCCACGAAGGCACGCCTCACGGTGGGCTGAGTCCGGGAGGGCCTCGCATGCTGAGCTGTCTCGATGAGGTCGGTGCAGATATCCGTCTCAGGGCCCGGCTCGCCGATCCGGCCGATGAAGACGTGGATTCCGCCGAAGGGGACCCGATACCCGTACTCAATTGAGCCGGCGTCGGGCCCCCAGCCTGCATCGTCGATGTAGAGCTTGCCGCGATGACTCTCGGTCATCTGGCCCACAGCGTATCCCTTGAGCCCTTCAAAGCCGCCCTTCAAGAACTCAAATCCACCGTGCGCTGGCCCCACGGTGGGTGCCAACTGTCGTGGAATTGTCACGACAGATGTCCTAGAGAAAGGACTTAGTCGTGGAGCCATCACAACTAGGAAGCTTAAAGGGGTTAATAGGGACAAAGGACACGAGAGGTTTATACTGGTTCGGCACCTTGTGGTGAAGGTAAAAGTCTGATACGTCTCCAACGTATCTACTTTTCCAAACACTTTTTCCCTTGTTTTGGACTCTAACTTGCATGATTTGAATGGAACTAACCCGGACTGACGCTGTTTTCAGCAGAACTGCCATGGTGTTATTTATGTGCAGGATCAAACGTTCTCGGAATGACCTGAAACTTCACGGAGAAACTTTTCAGAAAATAAGAAAAATACCTGCCAAAGATGAAGGCCAGGGGCCCACCGTCTTGCCACGAGGGTGGGGGGCGCGCCTACCCCCTAGGGCGCGCCCCCTACCTTGTGGGCCCCCTGTTGCGTCTCCGACTCCAACTCCACCTCCATATATTGAGTTTTGATGAGAAAAAAATCAAAGATAAGAAATCATCACGTTTAATGATACGGAGCCGCCGCCAAGCCCTAAAACCTCTCGGGAGGGCTGACCTGGAGTCCGTCCGGGGCTCCGGAGAGGGGGATTCGTCACCGTCGTCATCATCAACCATCCTCCATCACCAATTTCATGATGCTTACCATCCCGCGTGAGTAATTCCATCATAGGCCTGCTGGACGGTGATGGGTTGGATGAGATTTATCATGTAATCGAGTTAGTTTTGTTAGGGTTTGATCCCTAGTATCCACTATGTTCTGAGATTGATGTTGCTATGACTTTGCTATGCTTAATGCTTGTCACTACGGCCCGAGTGCCAAGATTTTAGATCTGAACCTATTATGTTTTCATCAATATATGAGAGTTCTTGATCCTATCTTGCAAGTCTATAGTCACCTATTATGTCTTATGATCCGTTAACCCCGAAGTGACAATAATCGGGATACTTACCGGTGATGACTGTAGTTGGAGGAATTCATGTATTCACTATGTGCTAATGCTTTGTTCCGGTTCTCTATTAAAAGGAGGCCTTAATATCCGTTAGTTTCCATTAGGACCCCGCTGCCACGAGAGGGTAGGACAAAATATGTCATGCAAGCTCTTTTCCATAAGCACGTATGACTATATTCGGAATACATGCCTACATTACATTGACGAATTGGAGCTAGTTCTGTGTCACCCTATGTTATGATTGTTACATGATGAACCGCATCCGGCATAATTATCCATCATTGATCTGATGCCTACGAGCTTTCCATATACTGGTTTACGCTTATTTACTTTCCCGTTGCTATTGTTACAATCACTACATAATACCAAAAATATTACTTTGCTTTCATTACTCTTTTGTTACCGTTACCACCACTATTGTATTACTTTGCTACTAAACACTTTGCTGCAGATACTAAGTTTCCAGGTGTGGTTGAATTGACAACTCAGCTGCTAATACTTGAGAATATTCTTTGGCTCCCCTTGTATCGAATCAATAAATTTGGGTTGAATACTCTACCCTCGAAAGCTGTTGCGATCCCTATACTTGTGGGTTATCAAGACTAATTTTTGGCGCCGTTGCCGGGGAGCATAGCTCTATTCTTTGAGTCACTTGGGATATATATCTGCTTATCATTATGAAGAATTTGAGAGATCCAAAAACCAAGATCTATCCCTGAACTACGAGGGGAGGTAAGGAACTGCCACCTAGCTCTGCACTTGATTCACCTTCTGTTCTGAGTAAGCTTGCGACACCTACACCTGCTTCTGCTATTCGTTCTAATATGTCGCATGTTATTGATGATGCCACTTCTGCTATGCATGATACTTATGATGAAACTACCGCTATGCCTGATACTACTGTGCCACTTAGTGCTTTCCTTGATGAACAACTTGCTAGGGCTAGAGAAATTGAAAATATTGAATCTGATGATACTCATGAAAGTGATGATGAAGAACCACTTGCTATTCCTAAGGGTTATGTATTTGATCAAGATGCTTCTTTAGCTATTTTAGCTTGCAGAAATAGAACTGAACTTAAAAAATTATTAGCTAAATGGAGTAAGCAACCTCTAAATGATAGAATGAAACCTGACCCTGCTTTTGCTACTTCACCTATCTTTGTTACTGATAAGGATTATGAATTCTGTGTTGATCCTGATATAATTACTTTGGTTGAATCTGATCCTTTTCATGGTTATGAATCTAAAACTTTTGTGGCACATCTTACTAAATTGAATGATATAGCTACCCTGTTCACTGAAGATGAGAGAACTCGTTACTTTTATATCCTTAAAATATTTCCGTTCTCATTAAAGGGTGATGCTAAGATATGGTTTAAATCTCTTGATCCTGGTTGTGTGCGTAGTCCCCAGGATATGATTTATTACTTCTCTGCCAAATATTTCCCTGCTCATAAGAAACAAGCTGCTTTAAGGGATATATATAATTTTGTGCAAATTGAAGAAGAGAGTCTCCCACAAGCTCGGGGGAGGCTTCTCCAATTACTTAATGCTTTGCCTGACCATCCTCTTAAGAAAAATGAAATACTTGATATCTTTTATAATGGACTAACCTATGCCTCCAGAGATTACCTGGATAGTTGTGCTGGTTCTGTTTTCAGGTAAAGAACACCAGATGAAGCCGAAATTCTATTGAATAATATGTTGACAAATGAAAATTATTGGACACCTCCGGAGCCAATTCCTGAGCCTATTCCTGAACCAACTCCGAAGAAGAGGGGTATTCTATTTCTCAGTCCTGAAGATATGCAAGAGGCAAAGAAATCTATGAAAGAAAAGGGTATTAAAGCTGAAGATGTTAAGAATTTACCTCCTATTGAAGAAATACATGGTCTTAATTTACCACCTGTTGAAGAAACATATAATCTTAATCCTTTACCTATCGAAGAAACTCGTGGTCTTGATAACCCGACACAGGTAGTAAAGGTAAATTCTCTCTATAGATATGATAAAGCTATAATCCCATTTACTAAAATTGCTAGCCCATGCTTAGATGAGTTTGATAGATTTATGGCTAAGCAAGAAGATTTTAATGCTTATTTTGGTAGACAATTAAAATACAATTCAAATATGCTTGAACACTTGGGTGATTATATGGCTAATGTAAAAGGTGAACTTAAACTTATTAGTAAACATGCTTCTATGGTTACCACTCAAGTAGAACAAGTACTTAAAGCTCAAAATGATTTGCTCAATGAATTGAATAGTAAAGATAATGATAATGCTGTTAGAGTGGCTACTAGAACTGGTAGAATGACTCAGGAACCTTTGTATCCTGAAGGCCACCCTAAGAGAATTGAGCAAGATTCTCAGAGAAATAATATAGATGTACCTAGTTCTTCTAAAAAGAAGAAAAAGAAAAATTATAGGACTTTGCATGCTTCTAGTGATCCTATTGTTGAAACACCTGAGAATATAAATGATATTTCTATTTCTGATGCTGAAACACAATCTGGTAATGAACCAGAAACTAGTGATAATGTTAATAATAATGTCCATGATGATGCTCAACCTAGTAATGATAATGATATAGAAATTGAACCCGTTGTTGATCTTGATAACCCACAATCGAAGAATCAACGTTATGATAAGAAAGATTTTGTTGCTAGGAAACATGGTAAAGAAAGAGAGCCCTGGGTTCAGAAACCCATGCCTTTTCCTCCCAAACCATCCAAGAAAAAGGATGATGAGGATTTTGAGCGCTTTGCTGAAATGATTAGACCTATCTTTTTTGCATATGCGATTAACTGATATGCTCAAAACCAATCCTTATGCTAAGTATATGAAAGATATTATTACAAATAAAAGAAAGATACCGGAAGCTGAAATTTCCACCATGCTTGCTAATTATACTTTTAAGGGTGGAGTACCAAAGAAACTTGGAGATCCAGGTGTACCCACTATACCATGCTCCATTAAAAGAAACTATGTTAAAAACTGCTTTATTTGATCTTGGAGCCGGTGTTAGTGTTATGCCTCTCTCTTTATATCGTAGACTTGATTTGAATAAGTTGACACCTACTGAAATATCTTTGCAAATGGCTGATAAATCAACTGCTATACCTGTCGGTATTTGTGAGGATGTGCCTGTTGTGGTTGCAAACATTACTATTTTAACGGACTTTGTTATTCTTGATATTCCCGAGGACGATAGTATGTCTATTATTCTTGGAAGACCTTTTCTTAATACTGTAGGGGCTGTTATTGATTGCAACAAAGGCAATGTCACTTTTCATGTTAATGGTAATGAGCATACGGTACACTTTCCGAGGAAACAACCTCAAGTTCATAGTATCAACTCTATTGGAAAAATTCCATCAATTATATTTGGAGGTTTTGAATTTCCTCTACCTACTGTCAAGAAGAAATATGATATTCTTATTATTGGGGATGTGCATATCCCCGTTGAGGTAACCTAGTGTTATTCGAAATTTCTCCGGTTTCATGTTAATCGGAATGAGTTTGTTAACAAGACTTGATCAACCTTGTTAGTGGATTCCTTTTGACAAGCATGATATGGATGAAACTAGAAGCACAACCTTCTGTACCCTCTCTATACTTTCTGTTATTTAGTTGAAATAAAGTAAAATAAATAATTTTCTGTCTGTTATCTGATTATCCGAGCAATATAAAAATACCTCGAAAATAAAAGTTCTCCAAATTCCCTGAAAATTAAATATGTTTTTTTCTAGAATATTTGAGGATTTATGGAACAAAGAACACACCAGGGGGCCAACCACCTTGCCACGAGGGTGGAGGGTGAGCCCACCCCCCTAGGGCGCGCCCCCCTGCCTCGTGGGCCCACGGTGGCCCTCCTCCACTTATTCCTGCACCATCCTCTTCTTCTTCCTCCCACAAACACGAAAAACCAACTCAAGAACGAGTTCCAGCCCTCTTTGCTGCCATTTTCGATCTCCTTGCTCAAAGCACCTCTCAGAAAACTGCTTGGGGAGATTGTTCCTTGGTATGTGACTCCTCCATTGGTCCAATTAGTTTTTGTTCTAGTGCTTTATTCATTGCAATTTTTTACTGCTTAGGTGACCCTGTTCTTGAGCTTGCATGTCAAATTTATACGGTCAAAAGTAGTTTTGATGCATGATATAGGCCCTAGGCACTTGTAGGAGTAGTTGCTATCAATATTATTGACTTTGGTCTACTTTTATTTTGAAGTTACTAAAAATTTTCAGAATTTTTCAGAGGAAGAAATATGCTTAGGAAAATGTTCCAAGGTGGTTCTTCAAGGAAGCAAGGACCCAGGCTTGAATGCGTGATGCTGACGAAGAGCCACTAAGAGACGCTCCAGTGCGTCCTTGTGAGTGGCCTTCTGAAAATTTTATGGATCGAGCGGGAATTAAAGAAGAATTTAACGCATATTTGCGTAATGCCGGTCTTGAGGACTTTGAGGTAGACAAATGCCCCCAGTATCATGATCTCACAAGCTCTTTTGTGAGGAGGTTTGAGTATTCATGTTCGAGTAATTCTCCTTCAGTCATGTTTGATCTTTATGACAAATCTTATACCATGGACTTAGAGGATTTTACCACTGCATGCAAACTTCCACAATGGGGTAGTATAAGGGATCCTCGTAAATCTGAATTTAGAGATTTCCTTGCTGATATAACTGTGGGAGGATCTAGAGATATTACACAAGCTACCATAGGGAGCAGTCATTTTCCTGCCATACATTATTTTGCTCTCTTCATAGGCAGATGCATAAATGGTAAAGATGAAGCATGTCACATGTGTGTCCCTGACCTCAGTATTCTTAGGAGTGCTGTGTTAGGAGACTAATCATATAATTTGGGAGCCATTATTGCACGTAGGTTGCATCTTAATAGACGTAATGGAGATTTCTTTGGTGGAATTTATGCAACCCGCGTAGCTAATTTTCTTGGTATAGATGTGCACGAAGATGATATTGAATTACTTCCCGCCTATCTAGATTTTAATGCTATGGTTCACCACCAGTTTGTCAAGAGGAACGAATCACCTCTTCAGTATCGACTAATCTTTGACAGACGCCGTGTTGTCCGTATTACTCTCCCTGCTCCTGCTTTCCTTGATTATCAGGCAAGAGGAGGATATACTATTACCAGAGAGGAGGTAGATGAGTATGAGAGGAGAGAGGAGGCTGCTCGTCGCCACGCTTCAGCTCAGCAGGCGATAGCCGCTGCATCACAGTACGACCCCAACTATTATTATGGATATCCGCCAGGCCAGCCGTGGCCATAGACCAACTTAGGACAAAAGCCTAAGCTTGGGGGAGTACGTATTTCTCACCGACATTACATTTATGTTCACACACAATCATTGCTAGATGTCAGTGTTCATACTTTTTCATTGTATCATCCATGCTAGTTTATTTCCTTTTATGCTTTCTTCTTCTGTGTTTAATAAACCTTAAGAAAAAACCAAAAAAATTAGTTGTAGCTTTTAATTAATTTACTTTCCATGCTTGTAGTAGTAATTAAAAAGAAAACCCAAAAAGATTTCCTATTCTTCTTTTGCTTGTTGTGAGCTTTCCCGTGTAAATAGTTTTATTTCTTTTCTTTTCTTTGGGGGTCAGTAGGAGAAGACCATGATTAAATTGTTGAAGTGGCCCTTATATGCTTTATTGTTGATTTAACCAAGAGCCCATATTGCTTTGTCTTCTCCTGTTTATTGAATGCTCGCAGATTCCAACTTAGTCCATTGCACGTGCACTCTTATTATTATTCACATCATTTGGTCATGCAAGTGAAAGGCAATTATGATGATATATGATGGACTGACTGAGATGAGAAAAGCTGGTATGAACTCGACCTCTTTTCTTTTTGTAAATATGATGAGTTCATCGTTCTTGATTCAGCTTGTTATGAATAAACATGTTTGCAATGACAACTAGATATCATAGTTTCTTGTGCCATGCTTGATTAGCTATGAGTTATAATGGTTTACCTTGCGTGCCAACATGCTATTAAAATGGTTATGATGTGGTATTATAGGGTGGTATCCTGCTCTGAATGATTTAAGTGACTTGACTTGGCACATGTTCACGCATGTAGTTGAAAAAAAATCAACATAGCCTTCACGATATTTATGTTCATGGTTGATTATATCCTACTCATGCTTGAATTCAGTGTTGATTAATTTTAATGCATGTTCATGACTGTTGTCGCTCTCCAGCTGGTCGCTTCCTAGTATTTTGCTAGCCTTCACCTGTACTAAGCGGGAATACTGCTTGTGCATCCAAACTCCTTAAACCACAAAGTTATTCCACATGAGTCCACTATACCTACCTATATACGGTATCTCCTGTCGTTCCAAGTAAATTTGTATGTGCTAAACTCTAAACCTTCAAATAAATATCCTGTTTTGTATGCTCTAATAGCTCATGTATCAACTAGGGCTGTCTGTATCTTCCATGTTAGGCGGGTTATTCTCAAGAGGAGTGGACTCCCCTCCTCACTCACAAGATAAATGGCTGGTCACCGGGATGCCCAATCCCATGCTTTATGCAAACTAAATCAAAATAAATGCAAACAAAACTCCCCTGGGACTCTTGTTAGTTGGAGGCACTCGTTGTTTCGAGCAAGCCATGGATTGATGCTTGTGGTGGAAGGGGGAGCATAAAATTTACCATTCTCTTTGGGAACCGCCTATAATGTGTGTAGCATGGAAGATATCGCCATCTCTTGGTTGTTATGTTGACAATGAAAGTATACCGCTCAAAATATTATTCACCTCTATTTCAAAACCGAGCTCTGGCACCTCTACAAATCCCTGCTTCCCTCTGCGAAGGGCCTATCTATTTACTTTTATGCTGAGTCATCATCCTCTTATCAAAAAGCACCAGTTGGAGAGCACCGCTGTCATTTGCATTCATTACTGTTAGTTTACATTGAGTATGACTTGACTGGATCTCTTTTACCATGAATTACAATGTCTAGTCAGTCCTTGGTCTTTAAAGATGCTCTGCATTTATGTTTTGCGGTCTCAGAAAGGGCTAGCGAGATACCACCTTGTTATATCATATTATGATTGTTTTGAAAAGTGTTGTCATCCGAGTTTTATTATTATGGCTTGCTAGTTGATTATGCTATTGATGTGAGTAAACTTGAGACCTATGCATTATTGCAAATGTGGTTAGTTATAATCTCTGCTGAAAATTTGAATGTTGGCTTTATATATTTACAACAACAAGAGCAAACAGAGTTTGTAAAAGTTTTTTCTTTATCCCTTTCAGTTTGTCAACTGAATTTCTTGAGGACAAGCAAAGGATTAAGCTTGGGGGAGTTGATACGTATCCAATGTATCTACTTTTCCAAACACTTTTGCCCTTGTTTTGGACTCTAACTTGCATGATTTGAATGGAACTAACCCGGACTGACGCTGTTTTCAGCAGAACTACCATGGTGTTATTTATGTGCAGGATCAAACGTTCTCAGAATGACGTGAAACTTCACGGAGACACTTTTCAGAAAATAAGAAAAATACCTGCCAGAGATGAAGGCCAGGGGGCCCACTGTCTTGCCACGAGGGTGGGGGCGCCCCCCCCCTAGGGCACGCCCCCTACCTCGTGGGCCCCCTGTTGTGTCTCCGACTCCAACTCCACCTCCATATATTTAGTTTCGATGAGAAAAAATCAGAGATAAGAAATCATCGCGTTTAACGATACAGAGCCGCCGCCAAGCCCTAAAACCTCTCGGGAGGGCTGATATGGAGTCCGTTCGGGGCTCCGGAGAGGGGGATTTGTCATCATCGTCATCATCAACCATCCTCCATCACCAATTTCATGATGCTCACCGCTGTGCGTGAGTAATTCCATCGTAGGCTTGCTGGACGGTGATGGCTTGGATGAGATTTATCATGTAATCGAGTTAGTTTTGTTAGGGTTTGATCCCTAGTATCCACTATGTTCTGAGATTGATGTTGCTATGACTTTGCTATGCTTAATGCTTGTCACTAGGGCCCGAGTGCCATGATTTCAGATCTGAACCTATTATGTTTTCATCAATATATGAGAGTTCTTGATCCTATCTTGCAAGTCTATAGTCACCTATTATGTGTTATGATCCGTTAACCCCGAAGTGACAATAATCGGGATACTTACCGGTGATGACCGTAGTTTGAGGAGTTCATGTATTCACTATGTGCTAATGCTTTGTTCCGGTTCTCTATTAAAAGGAGGCCTTAATATCCCTTAGTTTCCATTAGGACCCCGCTGCCACGGGAGGGTAGGACAAAAGATGTCATGCAAGTTCTTTTCCATAAGCACGTATGACTATATTCGGAATACATGCCTACATTACATTGAGGAATTGGAGCTAGTTCTGTGTCACCCTATGTTATGATTGTTACATGATGAACCGCATCCGGCATAATTATCCATCATTGATCCGATGCCTACGAGCTTTCCATATACTGGTTTACGCTTATTTACTTTCCGGTTGCTATTGTTACAATCACTACATAATACCAAAAATATTACTTCGCTTTCATTACTCTTTTGTTACCGTTACCACCACTATCGTATTACTTTGCTACTAAACACTTTGCTGCAGATACTAAGTTTCCAGGTGTGGTTGAATTGACAACTCAGCTGCTAATAGTTGAGAATATTCTTTGGCTCCCCTTCTGTCAAATCAATAAATTAGGGTTGAATACTCTACCCTCGAAAGCTGCTGCGATCCCCTATACTTGTGGGTTATCAAAGCCTTGTCCAGTTGTTGTGGTATTGCTAGCTTTCGATTACCAAGGAGCGAATATGCTTGCTTGACTCTCGATCTGTTGTTTCTTGCCCTGAACTGCCGCCGGGTCGTCCCCTTATATACACGGGTTGACGCCCTACAGCCTATGGAGTCCCGGCCGGCTCATACAACGTGTCCGGCTCGGTGACAACTCTTACGTGCCTTACTTTACAAGTTTTATTCATACATGGCGGTTTATACTTACGGGCCTTAAGCCGCCTCTGGGATTGGGCCTATTATAAGCCTTATTGTAAACCATCACCCTGCATACTCTTCAGGCTTCACTTAAGTAACCCGCCATTGTGGTTAACCCGGCCCCTCCTGGGCGGGTCATATCTGATACTAATATCCCCAACCGATTTTGCTATGGTGGAAGAAGGATTTGAGTGGAAAGCAACTTGGGGAAGTCTAGAAATCAAGGTTCAAATTGCAGGAATGAAAACTCTCGATCTCCAAACATGAGTAGGTGGTTCTCTCTCAGGAAATAAATGGTGGAAGTGTAGGCACGTTCTAACGGCTCTCCTGAATGAGGAAGAAGGGGTTGAAGGGTATATATAGCCTCTAGACAAAATCCAACACACTTTTGACCTATCTCGGTGGCACCGAGCAGAAAACTCGGTGGCATCGATCTGTGTAAAATTGTGAACGTTAGGAATCTCGATGGGACCGAGGGGAAGAACTCAATGGACTAATGTGCAAGGGCTTAGGGAAAACCTCATCTCGGTGGCACCGATCGCATCATCTTGATGGGACCAAAGTGAAATAATAAGGTAACCGAGAATTGATCGAGCCATCTCAGTGAGACCGATTGCAACATCTCGGTGGGACCGATATAATTGCAACAAGCAACAGAGAGCTGGCAAGGCCATCTCGATGGGACTGAGGTCCATATCAGTGAAACCGAATTGTTAGGGTTTGGCAGTGGCTAAGTCCAGATGAACTCGGCGGCTCCGGGTAGGAATATCGGTGTGGCCGAGTTGGAAATTAGGGTTTGGACATATTTGGATAGAGAAAGTGGCTGAGGGTTTTGGCGCAATATCACTAAGCACTTGAGAAAATAGATCATTAAGCAACACCTCATTCCCTTTTAATAGTAGTGGCTTTCCTATGGACTCAATGTGATCTTGGATCACTTAAAAAATGTGGAGTCTTGAGTTTTTGCCAATCCTTGTCCTTGGCATTTTCACTTAAACAAAATTGTGGAGTCTTGAGTTTTTGCCAATCCTTGTCCTTGGCATTTTGAGGGTTCCACATCTCTAGTCCATGCCATGCCAATCATTGAACACCCTAAAATATTTATCTTAAATGGACATTAGTTCAATGAGATATAGGTTGTTATGAATTACCAAAACCACCCGAGGATTAGTTGCACTTTCAATCTCCCCCTTTTTGGTAATTGATGACAACATAGAGATCAAAGCTTTGACAAATGATTAAATGAATGAAATACATCATCGCTCTAAGAAGTATGTGATAAGAAAGAGCCCCCCTAAATTTGTGCATTACTAAAAATTTGCATTTGAATGCAAATGCACAATCGATTAGGATCACGGGTCACTCTTCCATACCACATACAACTTGGTGGAGCGCACAAAATGATATGAATGAAATAGTATGCATGCATCACCAAAGACATAAGTGAGTGGTCATACCCAAATAATGATAGAGATAAGCATTAAGAATCACATGAAGCATAGTATGATCAATCACACATAACCAACATAGTATCTCACACACATAACAAACAAAGTAGCACAAATCAAATGGAAATAGTAGCAAGAACTCAAGAAAAACCAACAAGCAAAAGCGAGACACTCTCTCTCGAAGCCTAATGATCTATACAAAGTCTCCCCCTTTGGAAACAAGTACCAAAAAGTTTGAATAGGTATAGGGCTATACGTTTTTCTAGGCACGGTCCTCGGCAGCTCATGAAGGCGACTTCTGGCTGGTGGCTCCGGTGTGCGTAGATGGCGTGGAGAGAAATGCATCCGCAAAGGCTTCAACTGATGTCTGTTGGGTTGGTGGACTAGACTAGAGGTGGCACAGTAGCGGTGGCAGCATGTGCAGAGTGAGTGGTCCTCGTGTCTGCATCAGGCACTGCAGCAGACCTGGGTGCCCCAGGCACTGTCTGGAACCTGTTAGTCCTCGGTAAGTCATCTCCACTGTCCTCTGTAGTGGCTCTAGCAGCATCAGCATCTTCCTTCAGCTTTTTCACAACTGACTGAACCTCAGTGATCTTCACATCAAGACCATATATGTTAGCTTCAACCACCCGCTCTAAGCTCTCCTGGTTCTTGGTGAGGTTGGACAAACTTCGCTCAATCCTCAGGGTAGCTTCCAGCAGGTAAGTCATCTGGTCATTCTTTGTCTTGAGGTTGGCTATGGGAGCATTGGGTGCAGATGCCTCTGTGCTGCTCTTGCTGCTGCAGCTACCTGTATCTCCTCTTGAGCTTGAGAAGATGAGGGAGGTGAAGGCTCCATCACTACAACATTGTCCTCAAACTCAGGCTGCAATGGGAGATACTCAAGATCAAGTAGATAAGTGCCAGTTCCAACCTTGGAGTTTATGAGTAACTGGATGTGCATAGCAAATCCACATGATCTCTTCTGGTCAGCTGCGGTTCTCTTGATTGTCTCAACTCTCAGACTCATAACTTTGAACTTTTGTGGAGTGTCAAACAAATGTAGCAAGTTGATGGAGTGGCCACAGACCATCTTGTCATCTCTAGACTTGGGCAAAAGAGTGTGCCCCAAGATAGTGTTAGTGGTGGCCAAACCAGCAGGCAAATGCTTCACTGAACCAAGCTTATGTGTGTCAAGATCTTTCTTGGGAATAGTCTTGTACATGTTTTCCATAGAGTTATGATCCATCCTGGTCTTGCCATAGACATCAATGTTATTTTCCTCTTCCTTTGGGGCACAAAGAAGTTCAACCCACTCAGATATGGTTAACTGTTATTTGGATCCCTCAGTTATCCATATAGTTCTGCCATCTGGATAGAAATGTGCTGTGGAATAGAATTGCATGATCATCTCATCATTACATTTGGCGAGCTTCTTCCCAACAAATGCATCAACTCCTGCAAGCTTGAATCTCTCATGTACATGGGGAGACTGATCCTCATTGGCATTAATGTACTTCTAGTCTACCCACTTCACGTCACTAACTGTGGGCTTATTATCAAGCAGAACAGTCTCATAGAAATCCTGTTGCTCTCGTGTGTGAAAGCGATAGTCACAGGCAGTCCTCCTCCTGACAGAATATGGATCAAACATCCTCCACTGTCTTAGACCTTTGTCTTTCCCGAGCATCATGTTTTGTGCTACTGGATGAGAGTTTTCATGGTCTGGAATCTTTGGCTTCAACTTCCTGAGCACTAGTGGCTCATCATCAATTCCAGCCTCAGGCACTAGGGCCTTGTTCTTTTCACTAGCAGTTCCTGGTAGACCTCTTAGGTGCTGGAGCTTTGGGCTTGGAGGGAGCAACAAACTTCATAGCATCTAACATAAGCTTTTAAGTCTTTGTTGGAGGTGCATCAGCAGTTGGTTCCTCCTCTTCCTCATCATCATGATCATCAGCAACCATGGAGAGTTTGCCAATAACACGAGCAATTGTCTTCCTTGGCCTTTTCTTCTTCTTGCCTGCATCAGCCTCTACATCACTAGGGTCCTCAAGTGTGAATGTCATGGTTTCTTTGGGAGCTGTGGCTTTGTCTGCCTTGGAGATTGGGACCTTCCTCACAACCAATCTCTCCTTGGCACTGCCTGATGGCCTGGTGCTGGCTGATGTGCCATACTCCTTGGCAAGCACCTTCTTCTTCTTTGGGGTCACTTCCTCAGGCTGGAAGTCCTCATCCTTTGTGCCGAGCCCTTGGTTTTCCTTGTTGTCTTGGCAGCCTTAGGCAAATTTCTAGGAGTGCTCCTACTACCTTCATCAAAACTTTTAGCTAGACTTGATCCCTCACTGAGATCCTCATGCTGCTCAGATATATTCCGGCTATCACTGGCACTAGACATCTTGCAAGCAGACCCTGTGAATAGATATGTATGGGTAGAGTAGATGAGTCATCACAAAAGGCAGATGATTTTAAAAAAATGAGTTCAAATCTAAGTTCTAAGTTTTCACATAATGCATTTAAGATCTATCGAGTTGGTCATTTCGGAAGCACTCAACAGAACGAAAACGCTCCATTTCAGTCACACCGAGATGTGGTTCGGTGTCTTCGCGTTGCTAGGGTTTCACTGAAACTTTACTTTAGGTCTCACCGATTAGCACTTCTCGGTGGCACCGAGACATACTAGTGCAATGGCCAGAGCCAAATCGATGACTCCAAAAATTCCTAACTGGCCAGTCCAAGATGCTTTCGATGCTAACCTAAACCTAAAATCTTTCCTTAAAACTAATCTACGGAATCAATCTGGTGGATAGAAGAGTTTCATTCATAGCAAGATACATGACAAATCCCTAGTGCATTGAATCGGAGAAAATGAAGCATGGCGGGGTCGAATCTCACCCTAACTTGGTGGAGATCCTCTACGGCACCAATGGCGGGGAAGATTCCATTGACGGTGATGAATTACAGCGGTGAGAGCATGCCAGAGACAAGGGCGAAAATTTGAAGATGAAGGCGATGACATCAACGGGGTGCGGGGGTGTTCGCATATGAACACGTCACCGTGTACCTCCAACACCGAGTGTGATGCACCGCAGCTCACGTCGAAGCAGACCCATCTGGAAGCGCGGTACGCAAGCAATCTGGTGGGTGCTTTTGTAGACCAGAAACCCCACACACCCGGGAGGGACCCCGCCAGGGCGCGCGGTGGCTATGGGCTGCCCTAGGTCAGCCTGCCGCTCCTAGGGCCTCGAGTTCTCCGCCCTACAACAAGAAGAACGGGCAAAGAACGAGGAAGAAGAAGAACTAGGGTTAAGGAGAAAAGATAAAAGATAAAAAGTGGTAGATGATATGTTCGATTGTGTGTTGTTCAATTCGCTGTCACCCCTTAGGTATATAAGAGGCGTATGGAAATTCACGTTCAAAACCCTAGTTTGGGTCCAACTCGAAATTCGAACTTTCCAAAACTGTTTGATTTACAACCTGGCTGCACCTTGCGGGTCACGTTTGAGGTAGTAAACGACCTTGGATGGAAACGAGCCCAAAAGCAATCTTGACTGTTTCGATGAGACAAACAACTTTCGTGTTGAACGTTTTTTGACCAGAGGCCATCTTGAGGTTTTTTTCTGTTTTCTGAAGTCTGCGGCAGAGAAATACGAAACCCGGACGAACATCCCTAGAGTGTCCGACCATCCTCAGAGAAATCGAAAACCCGGATGGTTATCCCTGGAGTGTGCGGCCATCCTGATGCAGCCGCGCATATTTGGCTCCAACTTTTGCATATGACCCCAGATTAAGAAGATGTTTATATCAAAATCGACCGCTTCGACAATACGCACAAATTTCATGTTCAAACTTTTTCCATCCGAGGCCATCTTAATTGGCTTTCAAGCCATTCTAATCTGGTGTCAACATGATCATCTCTGAACTTGTCATAACTTTTGCATCTGAGCTCCGTTTTAAACCATCTTCATATCCATCCTGATCTTCTCGAAGAGAGCCATCCCATGGTGACTTTCAATAATAAGTTTGAATTAATCTTGACATAGCTTCAAGCTACTTTTTATGATTGTGCCACTTTTGAGCTTCAACACATGCCCCCTTGTTTTTTGGCAAAGCTAGCATGCTGAAAAATAACTTGTACCGTGTTGCTTCTAAGGGCGATGTCAACACTCCATCGGCCATTTATATGCTTAGGGTGATAATTATATATCGGCCATTTTTTTTGAATCCCTGATGCAAACTTGGGCGAAACCTTCTCAACTTCATTAACAATTTGATGATAAAGTTTCATAGATATGTATCTCAAGGTCATCCTCCGAACCATATTGTTCACCCTTTTGCTAGGATTTTGTAGATGATCAACAATTAACTTTCTCCAATCCTTACTTTCGCTTGCATAAAAATTTCATTAGTGGCGGAAGCTGTGGACTTCGGTTCGGCCTTACCTATGTTGAAGAGACTAAGCATCGGCTGTTGAGAGAAATGCAATACACCATGATTAATATAGTAGCCAGATGCTTGCTATGCCAACTCTTTCGAATTGTCATGTCAAAATATATGAACAATTTTAAAGCAACCCATGGTAAATTTTGCATCTAGACATACCCCAAGATAAACTATAAGTGATTGTCAAAACATGATAACCCTTGGACATTTGTTGCACTACTCATAACGAATCACCGAAAGCCTCAATATGTATAGCACCTATAGCAAGTAAAAGATTCAATCCGAATAACAGTGCATATTCGGCTTTGATTAATTGTGCAAAAAAATATTCTAAGCGGCATGAGGCTTCAAAAGTAGTACCATAAGGAGGTATATAAACAACACCAACACTTTGGCCATTGCTACAAATTGAACCATCAAAACATATTCTCCATAGTACTAGAAAGACAAGGCTAATATCAATATTATGCATGTCATTAATCCGATGTTCAGTAATAAAATCAGCTATGATTTGGCCTCTTATAGATCTCTAAGTTGCATAAGCCAAATCATTTCCAAACAAAATATAACCCCGCTAGCCAAGTTTGCAACTATGAATTGGTCTATGCAACATATATTCAATGACATCGGTCATGATGTCTCAACTCCATTCAATCATAATATAGGTATACATTTAAATTTCCATGAACACGTACCTTGTCTCGGTCTCCAATCGAACTAAGGACGATGTTAGAATACTACACCGACCATGCATTAGCATACTCTTAGGACAATAGTTAAATATCGGTCATTACCATGTAAACTTCATTCAAAGCACATATAGCCAAAAGAAACAAATGAAATGACAAATCAAGTATTTGGGCCCTTTGGATCAACAACAAACTTGTAGCTAATCAAATGTATAGTGATTTGGTAATACCCTTTCATATTGTAAGAAATTATATTGCAACCATGGATCATTATAAGCCCATTGAGGGTAACCAATCATACCCGATGACGAATTCCATGGAATAGGTATTAATGACATAGTTGAAGAATATGGATAATGTGTGAAGATGTTAAAACCTTCGGCTTGGTCCTTCATAGTTTTCACTCTTTTCCTTCTTCACCTTTGCCGCACTAGTGTAATGGAAGCTTGCACATAATTATTATTTTGATTACTTCCTTTGGGACCCATGTCATATTCCTTTCCTCAAGTTCTTGTGCACTAAGTTTTTGTAATTTATTATTTTGCCAATATGATAAGCCGAGTGGGCACCTCGGCAGCGATTTTGTTTGAAGCAATGGCAACTCTTGTTTTACTTTGTGCACTATCAACTTCTTCTCTTCAGATTTGGCACTTGATTGACTTACCTCATTAACTTTAGTAGCCAATGTCAACACTTTAATTGGGTCCTTTTCATTTGAGACCAAATCTGAAGTAGCACTCTTACGACCATCTTTTTTAACACGGTAAGCTTGCTTGACCACCTCTTCCTTATTCCTTGAGCTCCGGACCAATTCCTTATGATTGAAATGGTTTTTGGCGTCTGATTGTTCATCAAATGTTGATCTTTTTGGAGCTGCATATTGTTGGTTAGATGGTCTAAAATAAGATGGAGAATGTGCCCGTGTCTCATACCTGTCCCATGGTGGATATGGATCTACATGAGAATAGGGAGGCATCCACGACTTTGGCATTGGCGGCCCAAAGTAAGGATATGAATATGCTGCATTGATATTCCCACTTTACCAATACCGATCCTTGGATTTTCGTTTAGGGGGTGATCTTGTCGCTTTTGAATTACTTGGCCGATAAGAAATTTTCTCCTCATTTATCTTCTGATATTTTTCCAATAGTTGCGCGAAAGTGGCTTTCAGCCTTTTACCTTTGTGCTTACCTTGGCCTTTGCTTGCATCGATCTTTGGATTTTCTTGTTGCCCCCTAGTATTTGGCGTCTTCATTGCAACTTTGATGGAATTTTTTCCCACAATAACATTATCATTGTGCTCTTGAACAACTTTCTTACTTGAAAGCTTGATCCCAATATCTGTAGTTTTTACCTTCTTATCATTTAATGAATCAACTTGAAGAAGCCAATGCAACTATTTTTTTCCATCAAGACAAATTGGAATAGATTGGTCATCCTTTGGTGTTTCAACAAATCTCAATCTTCCTTTATCAATGGCCGATTTAACTATTTGACGAAACATATTGCAATCCTCAAAATTATGTTTGAATGAATGATGCAACCTACAATACATTCATCCTTGAATTGATGGCTTGACATGGTGATCAAGAATTCTTATGTAATTATTGTTCAACAACAAATCAAATATTTGATCACACATGACTTAATTGAAGGTAAACCTTTTATTTTCTAGTCGATCTTGCTGTGAGAACGGTTTTGGATTTAAGCAAGCGAATGGTTTAGATTTTGCATCACCCCATTCGGCTATGCATTGTGTTTTGCACTCTATCTCCGATGTCTTTGGGTAAGATATTATACCAGCAAGTTTTCCTTAACAAAATTTAACCTTGCATTTAAATTTCTAAAACGAAAATATTTAGAACATACCTGTCTCAATTGAGATCAAGTGCAAGCCAAGTACAATTAGATATGAACTTTAGATAAAGCAACGGGGAAAGCTTTGGCTGCAACAATAAGTCATTATCTGTCTTTATAAATGGCGCAATGGGTTGACCGATATGTTCTATAATTTTTTATTACTAACTAGTAAATTACCCTTCTTCATTGGTCTTTCAAAATTATTTATGAGGATTTTTCTAATAGATGCATCAGCAATAAAGTTCTGACCAAATATGAAAATAGGTAAATTACTTGCTAAACGTACCTCTTCAAATATGTTGGGAGAGCATGATGGTGGTGTGACTTGAACAATATCTTGCTCCGCCTTTGGATGGCTGCCCAATGCCTCTTTATCATTTTTTCTTGATTTCGTGCATCATAAGATTGAAGATTTTTGTTAGCCGAACATTGTTCAGCTACTTGTTCTTGTCCTTGAAGTTCATCAATTTCTATGGCACAAAACTCATAGGGGATGAAGAAGGTTCCATTAACTTCAGAAAAATCAAGCATGGTTGTTTTGCCATGCTTTCCATGCCCTTTCTCAATACTACTTGCCTCTTTGGATTTGATGGATTCAGAATATATACTACTTGATTTGGCTTTTTCTATCGAAGCACTTACATGTTCTGGATCATCCTTCTTTTCATTGATACTACCAATTGGCAATGCTTCTTTTATCTGAGCCAATTCTTTTTCTATTTGTTTCTGGCGGCAAGCGGCAAAATTGGCTTTAAGCTTTTTCTCAATTTCAGCCCACTCCGTATATGGTTTCCCCCCAATTTTTTTGATTCTTACGGCAATGACACATGGGTGTTGCCGAAACTTTGCAATTGTGTAGGGGGTGTATAATATGATGTACTACTAGGTGACGGCATATGCATTGTTGGAAAACCATATTTTTGCTCACCAATTTAACCAATTGGCGAAGATTCATCTTCTTGCAAAACTCTAGCTATTATTGCATTATAATCAGGAACTAACCCCTTATCATGTTCTTCAAGGGAAAAAGCACTAATCTTATTATTTAGGGATATATATGATGAGGACATCAATACCATTTTTACACCCACAGCCCCTGCTGCTACACATACTGGACCAATTACTAGAGCTCGCGCACGCCAATTGAATTATCAGGTACTTTCGTTTCTTGGTAACGATTCTAATGTTCATGAGAATATGATGCTGCCTAAATTGGATACATTTGTTTTGCTTACAAATGAAGGGCCTAGTTTGGACAAGAAAGATGAACCTTGGAGCAAGTTCAAGCATGGAGATGATGGCATGCGCAAGAGGATCAAGAACGGAGTTACAAGTGATGATTTCAGGACTTTGAAGCCACCATAAGGAGTGCATGAAGCCTTGGACGAAATATACAAGATGCCACTTCATAAATTTCGTCCAGAGGATATTCTAGGTGCTGCGTCACCTTATTATTGGGCCAGGCCCATGTATTTTCGAAATACTTAAGTATAGGCTGTATTTTTAGAGTCCGTATGTGTGGGGAAACAAGAGTTAGGGTTGGTTTCAGACCCCTCCTCCGGGGGCCACAAAATTCCCCCCTCTTCCTCCATATGTACAGCCCTTAGGGCATCGTTTAGACTGGGTTTTGTTTAGATTAAAAGTTCGCCATAGCCGCAACTTCGTGTACTTCATTTGTGTCCAACGACCAGACCAAGACGTCACAGAACCCCACCTTGATCAATAAATATTTCATCTTTTATTCAGAGTATCCAGATTGCAATCTCAGTTTCTTGCTTGTTCTTCGTTTTCTCACAGGAACTAGACCCTCGTGGTCAGGTTGATCATGCTCCGGCGTGGTCAATAACCCTCGGAAGTTGGTTTAGCGATTGCTAAGGCGCAACATCTTCACACGTTCGTAGTCAGATTGTCAAAGTCGACTCCCATAGAAAACAATATCTATATGATCGAAACATCGGGACACCTTCGCCTCTATCAAGTGGTATCAGATTTCTAGGTTGCTTGGTGAGATTTTACAGTTTTTCATAGTTTAGATCCAGTCTGTTCTTCATACCTACAGTCCATGAAAAAAGCCAAACAAAAAATTAGGGTTAGCTCATCATATCTGAACCAATCTGAGCCTTTGCATAGTCTTTTCAGTATTTTGCTTTGTTGAATTTGCGGTTGCATCGTCGTGTCTAGTTGCTGGTCTTAGAGTCTAGTCTTTTAGAGTTTCGAGTTCTGGTCATAAGTTGTCACGCCGCCGCCGCACCATCATCATCGCCCCTGCCATCTACCACCACCGCTTATCCGCCATCAATCCATCTCCATATACCATCACCAATCCGTATCCATATACCACCACCAATCCTTATCCATATACCACCACCAATCCGAATCCATATACCACCACCGCTGCCATATCCTACCACCATATATCCACCACCAATCCGAGTTCCTTTCATATTAGGTTTGTTTTCGAGGTCCGTCTAATTTCTGATTCGTGTTTCCTTGCCTGAGTAGGTTTCGAAAAAAAGTCTAGAGACCCTCGGGCAGTTTTTAGGCCAAAATTTTCATAGGCAATTTTTTCCCTATCCTATTTTTAGGATTTTCTGAGTCTTTTCAGCCACGTGCCATCATAGTGATTTTTTGTTGCACTTTGTTGTCGTCGCTGCCCTGATTTCTGAAAAAAGTCAATTTTTTTTCGTGTCCATCCTGTCAGTTTGACGAGGGAAGAGTTTTGAGACACTCGCCATTATAGTGATTTTTCGAAAAAAGAGGAGCGCCAAAAAAACATAGCAAAAAAAACGTTCCAGAGTGTGCTTTTCCCTTGTTTACGTGCAGCGTCATGATTTTGTTAGTGTTCTAGGCTCGCATCTCTAGCACGGTCTAGCCTAGGACCTGCACAGTACCGTCGTTGAGCGTTTATTCAACTTTGCATCTCGGAATTGATTATTGCTGACCCTTTTTTCTACCATATTATAAGCCTTCCCAGCTCCACATACATCTACGTCATGCGTTTGATTTTCCCTAGTAATCGCTCTATCCAAGCTTTGAGAGTTTTGACTACGACGGTTGCCAATCACCGCCTGCTGCTGGGTAAGAACTGGTAAGAATTTGAGATTTGCTTGATGGATTTGTGACACCCAACACCACCTCTTGTTAGTAGTCTGTAGGATCATATTCTTGTGTGTTTCTATTGCTGCTAACCATGGCAGGATGACAAGCCGATGAGACTGACTGGGAGAACATGACGAATAATGAATGAGTTGCATGATAAATGTCAGCAAATGATGAGTGGACAGGTGCAAGATGTGCTAAACAGATTTGAAGAGGCCATGGAGAAGATAGATGGCATGGAGAAGACGTTCGAAACAAAGCTCGATAACAAGTTTAAAGAATTGCTCGCCGTCTTCCACCACCACCACCGGCTGCCCCTAACGCACCTCTATAACAACAACAACAACAACAACAACAACAACAACAACAACAACAACGTCGCTTTCCAAATCAAGTGGGACGAGCACAACGCATTCCCGTTGACCCTGGGCAAAATTCTGGTGCCGCGGTTGATGCTTCTGTCGCTCCTGCTGCTACTGCAGAGGTGGAGGACCATTACGAGGATGAGGTTGATCAAAATCAGAACTACATGAAACCACCAGCACCACCACCACCAGGTCGTCCTCAAGTATATCATCGCAACGTAGGGCTGCACCACCATATGAGGTACGAGATCATGACCATCTTCCTAAACTGAAATTGAATATTCCACCATTTGAGGGTAGATATGTTCCTGATATATATCTTACTTGGGAGTTAGAAACTGAAAAACGTTTTACATGTTTACAATATCCTGAGGAGAGATGTGTTCCTGCTGCTGTTTGTGCTTTCACTAGCTTCGCATGTGTTTGGTGGTCTGAACATTGTCGGATTTTGGGTTCCGGCAGACCCTTGAGGTTCGAACACTGGGGTGCGCGCGGAGATTTCGCCTTCTACCTACCTGCACCCTTCCGCCTTGCTAAGATCTAAGCTATGGAAAGAACAGCACAAGAGACACAGGGTTTATACTGGTTCGGGCCACCGTTGTGGTGTAATACCCTACTCCAGTGTGTGGTGTGGTGGATTGCCTCTTGGGCTGGTGATGATGAGCAATACAAGGAAGAACAGCCTCGCGAGGGTCTGTTCTTGGCTGGGGGGATGAACTGCTAGGAGGAGTTCAGTCACCCTTCTGTCTCTCTCTCTTCTTGATTCTCTCTCCGATTTCCATCATAGCTAGTTTCTCTCTTGGCTTCTAGATTCTCCCTTCTTGATTCCGATTTCCATCCTCCTACCCTGGGGGTGGCTAGTCCTATTTATAGGCAAAGGCCCTGGGCCTCTTCCCAAATATTGAGCGGGAAGGGCGCCAACAATTGGCCATTTTGAAGGGGAACATCTGGTACACTTATCCTGACTAAAGTTGGTCCTCGCCTGCCAAAGGCTCTGGTGGTGACACTGGCTTGGGCTCCACAATGACTTCCTCCCTGCCGTTGGACTGGTCTTGGTCTCATTGCACCGAACGGGTGACTTTGCTTGATGCTCTCGCCTGCACTTGCTCCCTTTGCACCAAAGAGGAAAGGAGGACACTGCACGGGCTGGCGCCCGCCTGGCACCCTTGGTCGTCATGGCTTGTGTCACGGGCACCTGGTGAGGTACCCCGCCTTGATCTCTCCGCCTCCTCGCGAGCCAGCCTGACGAGGCCGTGCCTGAGGAAGCTCCGTGTCGTCCGCCCCGCAAGGCTTGGCCCCTCGCGAGGGTCTTGGGTCTGTGTTGATGAAGATGGGCCGTGCTGGGCCCCCCTTTGAGCCACGCCGCAGGCCGCAGGCAGGCAAGTCTAGGGACCCCCGTTCCCAGAACACCGACAGTAGCCCCCGGGCCCAAGGCGCGCCCGGACTTGGCCGTGCAGGGAGGCGAAAGGGCAAGGGCGAAGCGCCATGGGCCCTAACAGCCTGCGGCCTTGGGCGCCGCGTGGCGGTTGATTGGACGTGAGCGTCTCCACTTCCCCACGGCGCCTCGGCAACTGCACGGATTGGACAAGTCCCTGCATGCAAAGTGGGTCATGATTACCTGCGATCGTGGAGGTCGGCGGTTGGCCTTCGCCGGCCATAAGTACGGAACGGCGCACGCCCTTCCAGTCCATCCCTTCTTGCTTCTCCTTCTTCCCGGTCCTTGCTCCATCTTGCTGCGATGGCTCCGATCCACCGGTTCTCGACGGCAGTGAAGGGAAAGGCTCCCCGAGAGGAACCAGACCCGCTCCCACCGAAGAAACGGCTCGCCGTCCGCGGCCGGGACGAGGGGGCCCATCAGGTGGTGTCGATGCCCTGGTGCGAGCGGCCACCGCCGGGGTTCCCGCTTCCCTTGTACGCCCACATCGAGGGCTCTGAAGGAGTCGATGCCGATCGCCACGGTCGGCGCCGCCATCGGCGCCAACGGGTCACGAAGGTGTGGGTCGTCCCCCTGGGGTCCACACCGAGGGCTCCTCCCGAGAGTTCGTGCTCCACGCCGCCATGCCTCCTTAGTCTTGGATTCGCCTTCCTCCCTTCTTCGCCTCCATCATCCCACAGGGAGAACTCCTAGAGCTTTGGCTGCAGCACGCCGGCTGCAGCACCCTCGCGACTGAGGCAGAGGTCACGGTCGTTGCCCCGGGCGAGGTCTTCATGACTCGAGGCTAGAGCGAAATCTCCTGGGTTTGCAGGACAAGAGGCGCCTTCGTGATCCACTTGGAGTACGACGGTGCTTCGGTGATGTTCTTCAAGGTCTTCGATGCGAACGGGCGCCGGCTGGAGTGCTGCCCCGGGAGAGGTGGTCGGGACCCTGCTACGGCGAGGACTGGGCCCGCCGACCGCTCCCTTGGCGGCTGCTCAGGCGGCGGAGGCGTCGGAGGGTCCAGCGACTCCGGCGAGCTCTTCGCGACTCCGGAGACGAGCGATGACAGCTACGAGCCCCCGAGCCGGCGCCGCTCCTGGAGCAGGGCGGGCTCGTCAGGCCGTCACCGACTCTGATCTGGATGGGGTTGGTGCCGGTGCTTGACGGCCCGCTGTTGACGATGGTGTCTTTCGCAGGGGCACGTGTAGTTAGCATCCTTTTAGGATCTGTTCCCTGCAAGGAATCAAAGACGCGTCCCGTGAGAGCTTGTAAGGTGCCTGTGATCCTGTTTGTTAATATAACCCTTGTCGTAGAATTGTGCGAGTTTCTCATTCCGTCTTAGCTCAGTCCTCCCTTTCGAACCTCACGAGGGCTTGGTGCTCTGCGCCGACAGGTCCCAGTCCCAAGGCGGCTTCATCCGTCGCTGGTATGCCAGGTCGCGATGCCGTGGTCAAGGCCAGGAGGTGAGCGACCCAGGGTCCGGTAAGAGCCCCTGAGTCGTGATGCTCAGGAGGTCCCCTTTGGCGCTCAAGCAGCCGTCGTTCAGTGAGAAAGGAGAGCGGTGTCGCTAACACGGGATTGCATTAGGTGCGGGGATGGTGCCACGGTAGCTGGTGCTTCCGGGTGGTGACTTATCTCGAGAATCAGGGACCGCTCTCTGGTGTGTCGCCGGGTCCGTGCATTGGTAGGCGCGAGGTTGCTCGGCGAGGTCCTCGCGTGTCCCTCCCCTCTCGCCTTTGCTCCCCTTTCTGCTCTACGTCCTTGGGTCCCGGCCCTCGAGTGAGTCTCAGCCGTCGCTGGTATGCCAGGTTGCGATGCCGTGGACAAGGCCAGAGGGTGAGGGCTGGAGAGCCAGTAGGAGCCCTGAGTCGCGATGCTCAGGCACCCCCCCCCCCTTGAATGTGCAAGCGGTTCGCGCGGATGAGAGTGAAGGAGACACCGCAAGGGCCTCGCCTAACGCAGCTCATTTAGGAGATCCTGTAGACCCATCATAGAAAGAACGAGGGGTTGCCATGACAATTGACAGTCGGCCGTTGGTTGCTTCCGAGGGGCGATGAGGCACTGAAGGCTTGACGAGGTGGCGCCATGCGGGGCTGCCGCGGCCAGAGCTCAGCCATTCAGATTTGTCGGTGTTGTAGGGACGGACCCATGCGCAAGCGTCGTGCCGTTTGGGAGCAGCTCCGTCAGTTGGCGTGAGTTGAGCGAGCAACTAGGTCAAACACATTAGACGCGAAGGAGTGGATTCATTCAAATAGATGCTGGGAAGGCGGACATCACTGGGTCAGGCCCGAGCGACTTGGGGATGATGCAGCCCGTGGGGCGCCCCCAACAAAGTAAGCTAACAACATGAAATAAAAGGGATACATGCCGCAGGGACGGACCCACGCGGCCTGGGAATAATGCAGCCCTGGGGGGCGCTCCCAGCTGGAAATGAAACTTGAAAGATGTCACCTGATGATGTTGAGGACGAAGGAGTGTTGGTGTAGCAGACTCGGTGGGCTGCGGAAGCCGATCCTCACGAGCCCCCAGCCCAGGGGCCTCGGGAGGCTCCGGAGGCGCTGGTGGCTCCTCGCGGACCATCTCCATCTCCACCAGGGCTGTGAAATGCCTTGCCTCTTGAGCCTCCATGATACCCCTCATGAGGCGCTGGTACGTGGCAGCCGCGTTCGGCAAGCCGTAAGGCATGCGAACGTAGCTGTGGGGTGGACCTTCGCAGCACCCCACTCGCGAGGGCCAGAGGCGCTCCAGAGAGGCGACTCGATTGAGCCCTGGTATGTCGATGCAGACGCGCAGCCCACCATCCTCGCCTGGATGGGTAGCCACAGCTGGTAGGCGGCGGCCGCCTTTCATGACTCTTGACTCCTGTAGCTCCTGAATGGCCTTGTTGACGAACTCCTGAGGGTCTGGCTCTCCTTGCCTTACTCCTTCTTAAGGGAAACGTGCTTCGAAACACGCCTGCATGTGGTGCCCAAGCGCCTCCCTCGTGACCTTAGCCAGGTCGGTGGCCCTCCAGGGGAGAGCCCCCGAGCCCTGCCTGAGGAGGGCGCCGGGCGCGCTTTCCTATGCGATGGAAGGAGGTTCCCCCTGGGCAGGCGCGGGCCCTGAGGGGCCTGCCTCCTGAGGGGCCGGGCCGGACGATGTCTTCTTCTTCTTGGGGGTGGTCTCGGGAAGGCTCCTGCTTCCGCGATCCGAGTCTTCCAGTGACGCGGCCTGAAAGGCTCGTTCCAGGGAACACACCGCGTCCTTCTCTTCACAGGGCACCGTGATGACTCCGCCACTTCCTGGCATCTTGAGGACGTTGTAGCCGTGGTGAGTTACGGCCATGAACTTGGCCAGCGCTGGGTACCCAAGGATGGCGTTGTACGGCAGGCGAATGTGAGCGACGTCGAAGTCGATGAGCTCTGTGCGGTAGTTGTCGCGTGCCCCGAAGGTGACAGGGAGGCGGACCTGCCCAATCGGGACCGTGGAGCCGTCGGTGACTCTGGAGAAAGGCTTGGTTGGCTGAAACTGGTTGTAGGGCACTTGGAGATTGTTGAATGTTTCCACGAATAGGACGTTGAGCCCTGCCCCGCCATCGATGAGGGTCCTGGTGACCACCACGTTGCTGATGATTGGGGCACAAAGCATCGGGAGGACTCCGGCTGTAGCCGCACACTTGAGCTGATCTGCTGAGCTGAACATGATGACGCACACCGACCACCCGAGAGGGCACGTGGCTTCGAGCTTGGGGAGGACTGCATTCACTTCGCGGGCGAACTGCTTGAAGATGCGTTGAGAGGCTGGGGCTTGAGCCCCGCCCAGGATGCAGGCGATCGCGCGCGGCTCCTGGAAGCCTCCAGCCCCCTCGTCCTGATGGCGGTCCTCGTTTCTCCTTGGCTGCGGCGGCAGCGGAGGGAGGCCTGCATTGCCTTGCGGGCGATCCTCGCGAGGCTGATCCCTCCAGTCTCCCTCGCGAGGCGGGTCTTGCCAGCGATCCTCGCGAGGTTGATCGCGCCACCCTTGGCACGGGCCGCGGTCTTCCCAGCGTCCTGCGTTCCTTCCTCCTTCTCGATCGTAGCCCCGGTCACCGCGGTCGGGGCGACGGCCGATCCTTCCTTCTCGCAGGGCTCGGAGCTCTTGACATTCGTTGGTGTTGTGGGTGTGGAGGTCGTGGTACACACAGTACCGATTGCCCTTGGGAGATTCGGGCTGATCTCTGCCCCGCTTGGTGTCTAGTTCTGCCGCGAGCACGGCAGCCCCTTTGCGCTTCATATCCTTGGCCTTGGGCTTCTTCTCTTCTGGGTCTGCGGCAGGCAGCTCGAGGAGGGAGAGACGCCCTTCCTCAGCCCTGGCGCACTTGGTTGCCAAGTTGAACAGCTCCAAGGAAGTGCACAGGTCTTCATGCATCGCCAGCTCCTCCTTCATCTTGACATCGCGCACGCCGTCAGAGAAGGCTGAGATGATGGCCTCCTCGGTCTCCTTGGGAATCTTGAGGCGTGCGTTGTTGAAGCACTGGATGTACTTCTGCAGGGTCTCTCCGGGTTGTTGCTTGATGCGGCGCATGTCGCTCACGGCGGGTGGCCGGTCGTGAGTACCTTGGAAGTTGGCGATGAAGCGGGTGCGCATCTCGTCCCAGGAGGAGATCATGCCTGGAGGCAGGTTCAGGAGCCAGGTGCGGGCCCTGTCCTTGAGCGCCATGGGAAACCAGTTCGCCATGACCTTCTCGTCTCCGTTGGCAGCTTCGATGCCCAGCTCATAGAGCTGGAGGAACTCCGCAGGGTCGGCCGTACCATCGTAACGAGGAGGCAGGTCTGGCTTGAACTTGCTGGGCCAAGCGACACTGCGTAGCTCGGTGGTGAAGGCACGGCAGCCTGCTGTGGCCACGGGAGGCCTTGGGTGACGTTGAGCTTGGTCTTGCATGTCCCCACGCGCTGCAGCTGGGAGCAGCGCGGGGTCTTGACGCACGGGAGCAGGAGCATGGTCGTGACGTGCTGGAGCAGGGAGCGCCCGGGCAGCTTCTTGCGGGCGAGGGACTTCTTGGCAGCTCTGCTCTTGCCGCGCTGGCACCTGACGGAGCGGGTTCCGCCCAGGGGCCACGCGCCTTGGAGCCATGGCGCCTTCTTGAGGAGGAGGCGGCTGGGGCGCCGCCGGAGCTTCGTCGCCCGCGCGGGGCGGGGTGCGGTGCAGCGGAACGGATGGCGCAGGAGAGCCCTCTGCGGCGCGGACGAGCTCGGCGACGCGGTAGAGCCATTCTTCGTAGACGTCGTCGACGGGATGGTAGCGCAGGAGCTCGTTTGCCGCGATGAGCGCAGCTCGAGCCTCCATGGGTGCGCGGAGCGTGCGGGGCGAAGAACCAGCTGGGGTGAGCGAGGGAGTAGCGGTGCGGCCGTCTTGCCGCACGGACGGATGCTGAGACGACGCTTGCTGCTCGTCCCCCGCCGGGCCGGTGGCGGCGTTGACGGCAGGTGACGGGGAACGGCGAGGACGCCCGCCGACAGGAGCCGTCTGGGCGACGCGGGAAGTGAGAGCGGCCCGGCGCTCGACACGGGCCCGACGAGCGTCAGACATGGACGCGATGGTCGGAGGAGAACGGGGTGGTGGAAGAAGAATTCCGGTGCACCCCTACCTGGCGCGCCAAATGTCGGATTTCGGGTTCCGGCAGACCCTTGATGTTCGAACACTGGGGTGCGCACGGAGATTTCTCCTTCTACCTACTTGCACCCTTCCGCCTCGCTATGATCTAAGCTATGGAAAGAACAGCACAAGAGACACAGGGTTTATACTGGTTCGTGCCACCGTTGTGGTGTAATACCCTACTCCAGTGTGTGGTGTGGTGGATTGCCTCTTGGGCTGGTGATGATGAGCAATACAAGGAAGAACAGCCTCGCGAGGGTCTGTTCTTGGCTGGGGGGATGAACTGCTAGGAGGAGTTCAGTAACCCTTCTCTCTCTCTCTCTCTCTTCTCGATTCTCTCTCCGATTTCCATCATAGCTAGTTTCTCTCTTGGCTTCTAGATTCTCCCTTCTTGATTCCGATTTACATCCTCCTACACTGGGGGTGGCTAGTCCTATTTATAGGCAAAGGCCCTGGGCCTCTTCCCAAATATTGAGCGGGAAGGGTGCCAACAATTGGCCATTTTGAAGGGGAACATCTGGTACACTTATCCTGACTAAAGTTGGTCCTCGCTTGCCAAAGGCTCTCGTGGTGACGCTGGCTTGGGCTCCACAATGACTTCCTCCCTGCCGTTGGACTGGTCTTGGTCTCGTTGCACCGAAACGGGTGCCTTTGCTTGATGCTCTCGCCTGCGCTTGCTCCCTTTGCACCAAAGAGGAAAGGAGGACACTGCGCGGGCTGGCGCCCGCCTGGAACCCTTGGTCGTCATGGCTTGCGTCACGGGCACCTCATGAGGTACCACGCCTTGATCTCTCCGCCTCCTCGCGAGCCAGCCTGACGAGGTCGTGCCTGAGGAAGCTCCGTGTCGTCCGCCCCGCGAGGCTTGGCCCCTCGCGAGGGTCTTGGGTCTGTGTTGATGAAGATGGGCCGTGCTGGGCCCCCCTTTGAGCCACGCCACAGGCCGCAGGCAGGCAAGTCTGGGGACCCCCGTTCCCATAACGCTGACAAACATTGTAGATTATATCCTATTCCAACTACTTGGGCTACTTTGAAAACTGCTATGCGTACTCGTTGGGTTCCACCATATTATCAACGTGAATTACTTCAAAAATTGTAGCGTTTAAGACAAGGGAAAAATTCTTTAGAAGAATATTATCAGGAATTACAAACTGGCATGATTAGATGTGGTATTGTTGAGGAGAATGAAGCTATGCTTGCATGTTTTATGGGTGGATTAAATAGAGAGATTCAAACCATTCTAGAGTATAAGGAGTATACTAATATCACTCGTTTATTCCATCTTGCTCGTAAAGCTGAATGTGAAGTGCAGGATCGACAGGCATTGGCGCGAACTAACTTTTCTTCAGGTCGATCTTCATCATGGACACCACGTGCATCCTCTACTTCTAGTACCCCAGCACCTCCATTAGGTGCCACCTCTAGCCGTGATACAAGAAAGCAGGCACAACCACCACTATCTGCCAAGAGTACACCTGCCGGGCCTACGCAGAGCTCTTCTTCTTCCTTGGCATCAACATGGCACATAAGTGATATTATTTGTCGTCGTTGTAAGGGAAGAGGACATTTTGCGAGAGAATGCAAGTCTCAGCGTGTGACGATTGCTACTGAGGATGGTGGGTATGAGTTCGCTAGTGACTATGATGAGGAGACTTTGGCTCTTATTACACATGAAGAACATGTTGGGATCTATGGTAGGGTGCGTCGACCGCAAATTAAAATTTCCTATGCGCAGAACAACCAAGAGCATGTTACGGGAGATGGATCACAGTTCGTTACCACTAGACGCGCAGTGCCGTGCAACGGAAGAAGAGTTGGGGTAGCGCGTCCGCATGGATCGTCTCCTCCTCGTCCGATCTCCCTCGTACAGCCGGTGGTCGGTTCTCACGTACAGGTTCGCCGGAGCGGCGCAAGTGCACCGCCTCTAATGGTATCCGCGCGTGCAGGAGGAACGTCGTGCGGCGGACTGCTAGGTCCGATCACACAACTGGCGGGTGTGGAGGTGTCTATTCACAACACATGCAAACCCTAGTGACAGCGCCGAAGCGATCAACCGCGTGAGTGTGCGGCACCTCCACTATATATAGGCATCCGTCACGGGCTCAACACTTGGGTCTCGCACGGACCCTAAAGCCCATAAGTCTACTCGGCCATAATCCGAATACAGTTCGGAGATCCGACCTCGTAGGTTCCTTCCCTTAAGCGCGCGACCCCTTAGGTTCAAGTCGGCTTGGTCGCAGTTCGGATCACCTCCGAACTGCACGGTTGGTAGCAGCCTCTAGCAAGGCATACCGAACACCAAGCAGACTATGAAGCTGGTTAGCGAACCTGTACATCATACTTCCATTCCTTTTGCCACACGATACATGTTGTCGAGCTCAAGGCGAGACTGTCATCCTTGTGCTAGCCCGACCTCTTTCTCATTCCAGTGATGCCGACCAGAAACCGGATTATCTCATAATCCTTGTCGCATGGCCATGCTTATCCTGGTCGCATCACACGAGGGGCCCAGAGTATATCTCTCCTGATCGGAGGGGCAAATCCCATCTTGCTCGACCACGTCTCGCAGCATGGTTCTGGACAAACCCGAAACCAACCTTTATAACTACCCAGTTATGGAGTAGCGTTTGGTCGGCCCAAAGCAAGTCTGTCACCATCCCGAGTACATGCGTCAGCTCAGGTCTTAGGACATAGAACATATGTTGTACTAGAGACTCACAGATGACATATCGCTGCTTCTCATAGTTGGGTCTGTCCGACTTGGACCTTATCTCGACTCGGATGCGACTACGTCGAATCCGACCAGATCCTTCCAAGTCCATATTATCCGGTTAGCATCCAATGCTCCATGGCTAGTGAGACCAAGCCATCGACCGTGTCATATGCTAGTCTAGTTGGCTGCGTGTCCACACAGCCCTTTTTACTAGGGACCTTTTAGGACAGTCATCAAACAATGCATAGTCCCACAAACAAGTCACGTACTTGCTGATACACATCATTGATAATGTCCAAGGACTATCTTTATTCATAAACACATAGGAAATATCATCATACATGATTGCCTCTAGGGCATATTTCCAACAGAACACGGTGGAGATGATTCTGATCATGAGACGCAATATATGGCTGCTGAAGATGCTGACAGGTATGAATGTTTAGTTGCTCAATGTGTTTTGAGTGTGCAGGTTACACAAGCTGAGCAAAATCAAAGGCACAATTTGTTCCATACAAAGGGAGTTGTGAAGGAACGTTCTGTTCGCGTCATCATAGATGGAGGGACCTGCAACAACTTGGCTAGCATGGAGATGGTGGAGAAGCTATCTCTCACCACAAGACCACATCCACATCCTTACTACATCCAATGGTTCAACAACAACGACAAGGTTTAATGTAACACGTACTGTTCATGTGCATTTTAGTATCTCTACATATGCTGATTATGTTGATTGTGATGTGGTACCTATGCAAGCATGTTCCTTATTACTTGGTAGACCATGAAAATTTGATAAAAATTCTGTACACCATGGTAGAAACAATCAGTATACTCTTGTTCATAAGGACAAAAATATTACTTTGCTTCCTATGACACCTGATTCCATTTTGAAAGATGATATTAATAGAGCTAATAAATTAAAATAGGAGCAAAATAAGAGTGAAAATCATATTGTGGCAAAAGAATTTGAGCAACACATAAAGCCTAATAATAAACCATCTAATGTTGCTTCGGAAATTAAATTGAAAAGTGCATGTTTACTTGCCACCAAATCTGATATTGATGATGTAGATTTTAGAAAATATGTTTGCTATGCTTTTGTGTGCAAAGAGGCATTATTTTCATTCGAGGACGTGCCTTCCTCTTTGCCTCCTGCTGTCACTAACATTTTGCAGGATTTCGCTGACGTCTTTCCACAAGCGTGCCACCGGGATTACCACCTATTCGAGGGATTGAACATCAAATTGACTTAATTCCCGGTGCATCATTACCCAACCATGCACCATACCGTACCAATCCATAGGAGACGAAGGAGATTATGCGTCAAGTACAAGAGCTGCTCGACAAAGGTTATATACATGAATCTCTTAGTCCTTGTGCTGTTCCTATTATACTAGTGCCTAAAAAGGATGGTACATCGCGTATGTGTGTTGATTGTAAAGTCATTAATAATATTACTATTCGTTATCGTCATCCTATTCCTAGGCTAGATGATATGCTTGATGAATTGAGTGGCTCTACAATATTCTCCAAAGTTGATTTGCGTAGTGGATACCATCAAATTCGTATGAAATTGGGAGATGGATGGAAAACAACACTTAAAACTAAGTTTGGATGATATGAGTGGTTAGTCATGCCTTTTGGGTTAACTAACGCACCTAGTACTTTCATGAGATTAATGAACGAAGTTTTACGTGTTTTCATTGGACGATTTGTGGTAGTTTACTTTGATGAGATATTGATTTATAGCAAATCTTTGGAGGAACATTTGGAACATTTACGTGCTGTTTTTATTTCTCTACGTGATGCACGTTTGTTTGGTAACCTTGGAAAGTGCACCTTTTGCACCCACCGAGTATCTTTTCTTGGCTATGTTGTTACTCCACAGGGAATTGAAGTTGATAAAGCTAAGATTGAAGCTATTGAGAGTTGGCCGCAGCCCAAAACAGTCACACAAGTGAGGAGTTCCCTTGGCCTCGCTGGTTTCTATAGGCGTTTTGTGAGAGATTTCAGCACCGCTGCTGCACCTCTCAATGAGCTTACAAAGAAGGATGTGCCTTTTGTTTGGGGTACCGCACAGGAAGAAGCCTTCATGGTATTGAAAGATAAGTTGACACATGCTCCTTTACACCAACTTCCTGATTTTAATAAGACCTTTGAGCTTGAATGTGATGCTAGTGGAATTGGATTAGGAGGTGTGTTATTACAAGATGGCAAACCTGTTGCATACTTTTCTGAAAATTGAGTGGGCCTAGTCTGAACTATTCTACTTATGATAAAGAATTATATGCTCTTGTTCGGACCTTAGAAACATGGCAACATTATTTATGACCCAAGGAATTTGTTATACATTCTGATCATGAATCTTTGAAACACATTAAAAGTCAAGCAAAACTGAATCGTAGACATGCTAAATGGGTTGAATTCATTGAGACTTTCCCTTATGTCATTAAACACAAGAAGGGTAAAGAAAATGTTATTGCTGATGCATTGTCTCGTCGTTATACTATGCTTTCACAACTTGACTTTAAAATATTTGGTTTGGAGACCATCAAAGATCAATATGTGCATGATGCTGAATTTAAAGATGTATTGCAGAATTGTAAGGAAGGGAGAACTTGGAACAAGTTCGTTCTTAACGATGGATTTGTGTTTCGTGCTAACATGCTATGCATTCCAGCTAGCTCCGTTCGTCTTTTGTTGTTGCAGGAGGTGCATGGAGGAGGATTAATGGGACACTTTGGCGTCAGGAAGACAGAGGATATACTTGCTACACATTTCTTTTGGCCAAAGATGAGACGGGATGTTGAGAATTTGGTTGCTCGCTGCACTACATGTCAAAAAGCTAAGTCACGACTCAATCCTCATGGTTTATATATGCCTTTGCCTGTACCTAGTGTTCCTTGGGAGGATATATCTATGGACTTTGTTTTAGGTTTACCTCGAACAAAGAAGGGGAGGGATAACATATTTGTTGTCATGGATAGGTTCTCGAAAATGGCACACTTTATACCATGTCATAAAAGCGATGATGCTATTAATGTTGCTGATTTGTTCTTTCGTGAAATTATTCGCTTGCATGGTGTGCCAAATACTATTGTTTGAGATCATGATACTAAATTCCTTAGCCACTTTTGGAGATGTTTACGGGCTAAGTTGGGGACCAAACTGCTTTTTAGTACTACTTGTCATCCCCAAACTGAAGTAGTCAATAGAACATTGTCTACTATGCTTAGGGCTGTTTTGAAGAATAATAAGAAAATGTGGGAAGAATGTTTGCCTCATATTGAATTTGCTTATAATCGTTCATTGCATTCTACTACTAAGATGTGCCCTTTTGAAATTGTGTATGGTTTCCTACCTCGTGCACCTATTGATTTGTTGCCTCTTCCATCTTCGGAGAAGGTTAATTTTGATGCTAAAGAACATGCTGAATTGATTTTAAAAATGCATGAGTTAACTAAGGAAAACATTGAGCGTATGAATGCTAAATATAAACTTGCTGGAGATAAGGGTAGAAAACATGTTGTGTTTGCAACCGGAGATCTTGTTTGGTTACATTTGCGTAAGGATAGATTGCCTAATTTGCGCAAATAAACTTGAGCTGCCAGCAGATTTTGGGGTTAGTCCCACTTTTAACATTGCAGATTTGAAGCCTTATTTGGGTGAGGAGGATGAGCTTTGATCGAGGACGACTTCATTTCAAGAAGGGGAGGATGATGAAGACATCAATACCATTGTTACACCCACAGCCCCTGCTGCTATACATACTGGACCAATTACTAGAGCTCGCGCACGCCAATTGAATTATCAGGTACTTTCATTTCTTGGTAACGGTTCTAATGTTCATGAGAATATGATGCTGCCTAAATTGGATACATTTGTTTTGCTTACAAATTAAGGGCCTAGTTTGGACAAGAAAGATGAACCTTGGAGCAAGTTCAAGCATGGATATAATGGCATGCGCAAGAGGATCAAGAACGGAGTTACAAGTGATGATTTCAGGACTTTGAAGCCACCATAAGGAGTGCATGAAGCCTTGGACGAAATATACAAGATGCCACTTCATAAATTTCGTCTAGAGGCTATTCTAGGTGCTGCGTCACCTTAATATTTGGCCAGGCCCATGTATTTTCGAAATACTTAACTATATGCTGTTTTTGGAGTCCGTATGTGTGGGGAAACAAGAGTTAGGGTTGGTTTCGGACCCCTCCTCCAGGGGCCACGAAATTCCCCCCCTCTTCCTCCATATATACAGCCCTTAGGGCGTCGCTTAGATTTTGGGTTTTGTTTAGATTAAAAGTTCGCCATAGCTGTAACTTCACGTATTTCGTTTGTGTCCAACGACCAGACCAAGACGTCACAGAACCCCACCTTGATCAATAAAGATATCATCTTTTATTGACAATATCCAGATTGCAATCTCATTTTCTTGCTTGTTCTTTGTTTGCTCGTAGGAAATAGACCCTCGTGGTCAGGTTGATCGTGCTCTGGCGTGGTCAATAACCCTCGGAAGTTGGTTTAGCGGTTGGTAAGGCGCAACGTCTTCGCACGTTTGTAGTCGGATCGTCAAAGTCGACTCCCACAGAAAATGATATCTCTCTCATCGAAACATCCAGACACCTTCACCTCTATCAATATCCCTTTTTAATTTAGTCACTTCCCATTTTGTAAGGGATTGCTCCACAATACTTTTAGATTCTTTCGGCCATGAGGTGTTGCTGAAATTATGCAATTGCGTAGAGGAGGCATTATATGGTACAATATTAGATAATGGCATGTTGTCACGCCCAATATGCGACTCTATCCTAAAGGAAGTCGAGGGTCCCACCAAGGATAGAACCGCATATTGACACACTTTTGAAAGGTGGATATCATTACATCGTACCATAACATAATAGTTGGGGATACATACAAGGCATACAAATGCCACATGAATACATCAACATCATACATGAGAACAACATCCAACTAGTGATGAAACACAAACAAAAACTCAAACGACATCCACCCTGCTAGCCCAGGCTGCCGACCAGCAACCTAACCCAAGATCGACGACGAAGAAGAAGAACTCCAAGACAAGTAAACATCACTCTCACGTCATGATCATCGCATTACCTGTGTCTGCAACTGTTGGTGTAGTAAACTGTGAGCCACGAGGACTCAGCAATCCCATTACCATGGGTATCAAGACTAGCAAAGCTTAATGGGTATGAAAATGGATAAGTGGTGAGGTTGCAACAAGCGACTAAACATAGTATGATGGCTAACTTACGTATACCGGAGTAACATGAGAAACTACGCAATAGTTGCAAACTAGTAATGATTAATAAGTGATCATGAACTACTTATGTTCAAACATAACCCAACCGTTTTCTCCTCTCAAACTTCTCCGAAAAGAGACAGTCACGGTTACGCACGCGGTTGGTGTATTTTAATTGAGTTTACTTCAAGTACTCTACAACCGGATATTAACAAATTCCCATCCGCCACATAACTGCGGGCACGGCTCTCGAAAGTTTAAACCCTACAGGGCTATCCCAACTTAGCCCATGACAAGCTCACGATCCGCAAAGACAATCCTCCATCGCGGGACCCTCCGATCAGACTCGGAATCCCGATGCACAAGACATTTCGACAATGGTAAAACAAGTCTAGCAAGACCACCCGGTGTGTCGATACCCCGATAGGAGCTGCATGTATCTCGTTCTCAGGACAACACTGTCTATGCTAAGTGGACGATAGACAAATACCTCGAGTTGCCCCAAGGCGGCACTGCCGACTGCTAGGTAGGTGGACCAACACTCATGTGGAGCACTGGCCCGAGGGTTGATTAAGGGACCTCGGGGGCCGGCAAGTCCCTATGCAAGTTTTAGTTGTTATTAGGCAAATGGTAAATCCAATGTTGGGCCTTGCTAGAAGAGTTTTATTCAAAGCGGACTGTCAAGAGGGGCCCATAAACCCTCACCGTGTTAGGGATGCAAAATCAAGGAACATAACACCGGTATGACGGAAACTAGGGCGGCAAGAGTGAAACAAAACACCAGGCAAAAGGCCGAGCCTTCCACCCTTCACCAAGTATATAGATGCATTAATTAAATAAGAGATATTGTGATATCCTATGATATCCATGTCCCAACATGGAACAACCCGCAACTAGTAACGCTATAAGATGGGCTGAGCAAAGCAGTAACATAGCCAAACAATGGTTTGGTAGGAAGGGTGAAAAGGTTGGAGGCTATCATGGCAATTTGGGAGGCTTGATAAACAAGTGGTAGGTAGCGCAACATAGTGATAGCATCGAGACAACTAGCATAGCAAAGATAGTAGTGAGATCCAAGGTGACGGTCATCTTGCCTGAAATCCCGCTAGGAAGAAGAATGAGTCCATGAAGAAGACGATCCCACATAGTCGAACGAATCCACACAATCGCCACAAAACAGGAACTATCGAGAAGGGGCACAACCAGAAAGAAGCAAACAACACAGTAAACACACAACACATATCATGACATGATGCTCAACCAAGTAGGATGCATGACAAGGCTACATGATGCTACTCATGGCAAGAGATGATGCAGACCAGAACAACACATCAAATCAAGTTTAAATGAGGCCGGGAACAACATATATCAATTCCGGTAAGTCCTCATATGCAAATTTTGAAATTGGTCCTGATCTGATTAAAACACAATGTTGAAGTTGTTAAACAACAAGTGAACGAATCCACGGTTTTCTAGTCAAGTTACATATAAAGTTCATATAATTCGGAGATATGACCTAGAAGATATGAGCAAAACAAGTTAAACATGGCATTGATGCAAAAGCGAGCAAAACAACATCACGAACACTCCAAAACAAGGATGCAACAAGGTAACATGAAACTACATACAAACCAAGCAAGTTCTATGTAGAGCATGCTCCAAACGGAGCAACGGTTCTACACATACACTCAACACAAGTTTCAAACACAATCTGCCCAAAACAGCAACTAAGCACTTTACAACCAAGGTAACAAATGCTACATGAAACATATGGACACAAACTTGATATGCACTCCAACTATAGACAACATGCTTCAAATAGCATTAAGGTTCAGGTTCATAGGCATCAAGATTAATCCAAGATGATCAATGCAAAAAAGCAATTTGATAACAGAGCATATGCATGAGCAGAGTTTATACGATGGCATGTTGGAGGCAAGAAATAATTAAGCTACAGTGCAAGAACATGGAAAGCAAAAGCATGGCATTCTAGTACATATCATGGAGCTCAAAACACACAACATGGCATAACCATACGAGCAACAGGTTCATGGGAATCATCAAGAAAATACACAAACATGATATAAGCTGATTTTTAGACTTCGAGGAAATCTGGCAATGCAAAACAATAACATTATGATGCTGACTTTGGAGGCACATAAGAGCAGGCATATCAACTTTAGTAATCATGAAAAAGACATGGGCATATAGTAGACATGATATACTTCAACTTAGTCCATGGGCACAAGCCCATATGATGCATGGAGTAATTACTATGATTCTTACAAAATGGAACATGCTGTTAACAGGATGACAGATTTAGCATGATGGCAACTTGAGAGCAAGAAAGAGACAAACTACAACAAGTTATTTGACAACCAAGGGAATGGCATGAAAGTACACATAAAAAAGATCAAATAACATCAAGGCATCATATACGCATGGCTCATGCACTAGTGGGAACCATCAAGACAAGTTTGAATGTTGTAACAGTTTCAGCAAGTGTAAAACAACAACATCAGCGTAGCATATTTGCAAGCTTGGAACAGAGCTCATATGAAGTCTAAAATTATCAAACTTGGCATGTGGACAAAGTACTCATAGCATACGTCAATTGATGCAATTGGAGCATCTCCAAGAAAGGCATAGATTAATTAATAACAAGCTCACAACATGGAATCATGAAGTTAACAGAAAACTGGAACATCATTTAGGCATGTTCATGGCGATGAAAACATATGCTACAGGACATATATGAGGCATCAAATGGCATGGCATGATAGAGCATAACACGGACATCAAAACATGTCAACTAGGAATCTCTAGATTATGCATGGAATTGATGGTAGCATCAAGTTAACATGGCAACATAATGTAACAGTTAGAGACTTAGCGAAAATCACTAAGTCTTAGAAAACAACAAGCATCAAATAGCACACTTTGCAAGCTTGTGCTAGTCACACAGGGCACATAAAAATACATGAATTGCACCACTGTAAAGATGGCATGAAGATGCTCCTAAAACATGTTGACATGATGCTCAAAAGCTAAACACACAAAATGTATGAAAAAGACAAATCAGCAAGCTATAACAGTTTTCAACAGGTTATATCATTTAGCATTTTTGCAACTATGATTAAGGCATCAATATAAATAGTAACATGCATGCAAAAGATACCACCATGTAGAGCATCAAGAGATGAACAAGCACATATCAAGATCATATCATACGGACACACATGCGCAGAGTTATGAGCCTCACGAGTATGCAATATGATGCTGGCTCTCAGGGACTTAGACGAAAATGACCAAGTTCGGAATGAGCGTTAGATAACTAAATGACACACAGGGTGAGGGATTGGAGGGGGATGCTCACATTGGGCCCGTGGGCCGGCTCGAGGAAGTTTGCGGTTCGAGGAGGCCGGTCTGGTTCGCCCGATCCACATGAACCGGCTGGCCTCGGCAGTTTGGGCGGTTCGGTCCAATTGGACCGGACGAGGGTCAATGCGGGCGACGGTGGTGGAGACTGGCAACAACGGCTAGCTTCTCAGGGTGCAGCATTGAGGGAGATCGGCGAAGGCACCGGAGGGGGCTGGACGACGATGGTGAAGGAGGCGGCGGCGAGGGGAAGCGGCAAGGCGGCGGCGGCGCTCGCTCCGGTGACGGGCGGCGAGGCGCGCAGGGGCGGTGATGGAGGCGAGGAGCGGGGCGCGCAGGGGTGACGTGCAGTGGAGGCGCTGGCACGGGGCGCGGTCGGTGACGAAAGGGGTGGTGACGACGGTGTTGATCAGGCGGCAGCGGAGGTCGCCAGCGAGCAGTGTCCCTCGGGCGCCCGCGGGAGGCTGCGACGCGCGACCCGGGCCAGGAGGGCCGCAGATGGGCCTCGCGGGCCCAGGCAGTGGAGACGGCAGCGGGGTGACGTGTCGTGATGTGGTTGGCTGCGGGGCGGTGGCTGGACATGTCCGGCGGTAGAGTGGACATGTCCGACGCGCGGAGAAGGAAGAGGCTAGGGTTTGGATCCGAAATTGGAGGGGGAGGTGCCTATTGTAGAGGGAGCTAGGAGAGGCCTATTGAGGAGTGGTTTTCGCCTACACGATCGTGATCCAACGGCGGAGAGCATAGAGGGGGTTTAGATGGGCTAGTGGGCTGTTATGGAAGGGTGCTGGGCTGCAAAGAGAGAGGGGTTTCGCGGTTACACGGTTAACCATTGAGGCATCAAACGACCTCCAAATGGAATGAAATTTGATAGGCGGTCTACCGGTGATATACCAAGGCCACTCGACAAATGTTGGCCCATTCCGAGAACGTTTTTCTCCCGCCCACGAAACAAGGTCTGGAAGGTGCATCAGGTGCATGTGAGAGTGTCAGATGCCGAAACGGACAACAGAGAGAACTGGGAGACCCGGTCGGATGCAAGTTTTGAAAAACATGCAGATGAAATGCACATGATGACATGGCAAAGTGCAACACGCAAGCGAATGACATGGCAACGACAACGAATAACTGGAAGACACCTGGCGCATCGGACCCGGGGCGTTACACATGTGCACTCTTGGAAAATTTTCACTTATTCAGCTACGACCATGAAGGTGTAGAGACGAATAATGAGCATCTATAGTTGTATACGGTGCCAAAAATTTACTAAACATGAGGTGTAGCATATGATGGTTGAGAGTAACTGGCCGAATAGCTAGTAGTAGCACGGGCAATTCTCTCATTCATCGGCATGGTTGGATTAGTATATTGCACATTAGTTGCCGATGAATGAAAGGGTGAAACACTGTCTTGCATGGCATTGGAAATTTTAACATGAGGTGTTTTAAATTTATTAACCGCACTCACCATGTTGTTCATTGGCATAACGATTTGTGGGGTTGCCCAAGCATGAGAGTTGGGATACATATGGTGCATGTTACTAGTATCATAAGAAGTTAAAGCATGTAAATTACTTTGAATCGGCCTTTGCACGTAGTTAGATGCATGATTGAAAAAACTAGGGCTGGCCGATAGAGTATACTCATTGAATGATCTAGTAACACCATATGAATTATTTGCATCTATAGTAGGGAATTGGGTATTCATATTACATTTGTAGATTGCAAACCCTAGATGACGATCTCTATGTAGCAAGAACGGGCTGGAGACCGTTCAAAGCTTCGTCCCCAGCGGATTCGCCAAAAAGTGTGTTCGCACATGAACACGTCACTATGTACCCTCGACACCGGGGGTGATGCACCGCAGCTCATGTCGAAGGAGACCCGTCCGGAAGCGCAGTGAGTAGGCAATCCGGCGGGCGCTTTCATAGACCCGAAACCTCACACACCCGGGAGGGACCCTGTCAGGGCATGCGGTGGCTATGAGCTGCCATAGGTCGACCTGATCGCCCCTAGGGCCTCGAGGTTCACTACCCTGCAAATGAAGGACGAATGAAGAACGAGAAGAAGAAGAACAAGGGAGAGATAAGAAAGTAAAGGTAAAAAAATGGTAGATGATATGTTGAATTATCTGTTGTTCAATCGGCCATCACCCCTTAGGTATATAAGAGGCGGATGGACTTCCCGTGCAAGGAAAGGTTAGAATTAATGTTCAAAACCCTAGTTTGGGTCCAACTCAAAATCTAAACTTTCCAAAACTGTTCGGTTTACATCCTAGTTGAACCTTGCGGGTCACGTTTGTGGCAGTAAACGACCTCAGAAGAAAACAAGCCCAAAAGCAATCTTGACCGTTTCGACGAGATGAACAACTTTCATGTTGAATATTTTTTGACCAGAGGCCATCTTGAGGGGGTTTTCGGCTGTTTTCCGAAGTCGACAGAGAAATCCAATACCCGGATGAACATCCCCGGAGTGTCCGGTCATCCTCAGAAAAATCCAAAACCTGGATGGTTATCCCCGGAGTGTCCGGCCATCCTCATGCAGCCGCACATATTCGGCTCTAACTTTTGCATATAACCTTGGATTTAGATGATTTTTATATCGAAATCAACCGCTTCAACGAGACACACAACTTTCATGTTGAAACTTTTTCGATCCGAGGCCATCTTAATTGGATTTCAAGCCATTCTTTAATGTGGTGTCAACATGAGCATCTCTGAACTTGTCATAACTTTTGCATCCGAGCTCTGTTTTAGACCATCTTCATATCCATCTTGATCTTCTCAAAGAGAGCCATCACATGGTAACTTTCAATAATAAGTTTGAATTAATCTTGACATAGCTTCAAGCTACTTTTTATAAATATGGCTAGGGCCTCTATAAATAGGGCTAGCCACCACCGTAGTCAGGGCGTCTCATGTGAGAGGATCCAGACCATCCACACACACACACACAAAAGCTCATCGAGCTCAAGAACACCTCTCCTTAGGAGGCTGTTCATCCCTTGTACTTGTTCATCCTCAGCCTACAAGGCAATCCACCACACCACACCGGAGTAGGGTATTACACCACAATGGTGGCCCGAACCAGTATAAATCCTTGTGTCCCTTGTTCTTCGGGCTCGGTGTCGGGACCCCGATTCCAAGTCACATCGATCTACCCGGTAACACCTCATATCACTTTGCGGCCTCACGCATGGTATTCCCATGGGTGTCGCCTTACCCTGGCCCAGGAACGTTTGCGCCTTTTGGCTCACGTATATGATTGTGTCGCTAGCATCCATATGACAGAGAACCCGGTCCGACATGGCTAGTCGTGAACCCAAAGCGGCACTAACCTATGGGGACAGGCATACATGATTCACATCAAGCATGTCGGTCAGTAGCGTGTGAATCCGGGCTGTAGCACTGGGCTAACAGGACTCCGGGGAACCTGGGCTGTAGCAGTCTAGGCAGGACTCCGGATGTCACCGCGTGACATTTCCCCGAAGGGACAGACACAAAAACGAAGTGAAACACATGCCGGCCAGTCAAGTGTCCTGAGCAGTAGTGTTGGGCTAGCAGGACTCCGGTGAACCGGGCTGTAGCGGACTACTATGGCTCAAGGAAGCACTAGACTACATTTCCCCATAAGAGAGGCTGCCAAGGATAAACAACTAGATTGTCGGATCCCACACATAGCAATGCACGTCACACGTACGCATAACATGCAAGTATGTGCTGTACAACATGGCATCACAACATAACGCAACTCATATAGATAAAGGCCCAGAAGAGCCACATAGCATTAAATACAAACAGGGGTCACATGACCCATCATTCAGAGCATACAAGCAACGGAAGCATTACATGTCTGAGCACAGACAACTACAAAAGAAAAAGGCTAAGAGGCCTGACTATCTACAAGTCCCTCCCAAGGGTACAAGATCGTAGCTGAGGTAACAAGCTACTCGTCGAAGTCCAAGCAGTACTACCAGTGAGACAGATGTCTCACCTGCAAAACATAAATAAAGCAAACGTGAGTACAAAGGTACTCAGCAAGACTTACATCAGATCCTATCATACATGCATTTGTATCAAGAAGGTAATGTGGGGTTTAGTTGCAGCAAGCCAGCTTTGACTCAGTGGCTATCCTGTTCTACGACAATGAGAAACTTCTTTGAGGTGAGGCAGCGCACACGAGTCCACTAATCACCACATCAATACACTACTATGGATTCATCCTTGTCTTCCTACGAGAAAGCCATCCATAGCACTCACACTTGTCTTGAACATTTTAGAGTATCCACTTTAAGTTTTCTATGTACCACGTAAGCATCCAAGAAGTCCATAACCGAGGACTCGGCTATTCGAATAGATCATGATAACCCTACAGGGGTGTACTTCTTCACACACGCTCTCACCACTTATCACCATATACACGTCATGTATCTCGGCAACCTTCAAGCGGAAGCCTGGCGAGGGTGTCGACCACGACCTGACTAACCACACAAGACTCTAGTCCAGGTTTATCGCCTATTCGGGTTCCATCCGCAAGGAGATCTAGCCGGGGTGTCGCTCACGGCCCCAAATGATGTGTGCAGGGTTCCCAAGCCCACCTCACCGGATGGATCTACGCTTGGTACACCGTGCCACTTGTGCCTAGTCTGTCCGAAGCCCACCTGGCCGGGTGCCACTTGGTAGACTACTAACACTACCTACAAACACCAGAAACTATTTGCGACTCCTGGACAGAGATCAAGTTGGTTAATAAGTCAAGAGAGCTTGGAGCGCCCGGAGCCTAATGTGTGGCAGTAGCTAGTCATTGGACAACATACACAGAACTCAGTTCTTAGGGTCGGTTCCATTGATACAACCCACCATGTACTCCTACATGGCCTCTCACCGCTACCTTTACCAAATCGTGTTCACACACTTAACTCTCAACACCAGAACATATCGTACCACTCCAATTCATTCCCGATGAATCAGACCTGACACAACTCTAAGCAATAGCAGGCATGGCATGGCAGGAACACAACATGGCTCAATCAACTCCTACACATGCTAGTGGGTTTTAACTATTTACTGTGGCAATGACAGGTCATGCAGAGGAATGGGTTCAACTACTGCAGCATAAAGTAGAAGTTGAATCGTTGTTGTCCTAATGCAATAAAAGAGAGCACAAGCAAGAGAGTGGGGTCATATCGGAATGAACAAGGGGGTTTGCTTGGCTGGTAGATCAACAAGGAAGGCACTGCTCCTCAGACAGGAACTCTGGAACGGTCTATGGAGCAGGACCTATCGAGAAGGAACGGTGTCGGTAATCAATACACAACCATATGCAACAATATGATGCATGATCATGGCATGAATATGTGATGCTGATTGAGCTAATGCAACTAGCTTTTATTTGGATGAAATCCATTTGAACCAAAGATTCAAATGCATCTCCAAAATAAGCTCTTTATATAAGCCATTTTAGTGTTTCACTTATACAGTAGGTATAAGTTGGTTTAACATGCATGAAACTAGTACAGATGGATATATTGAATTTTTCTGATAATTTTTCATATATAACTTATTTTAATCTGAGCTACGGTTGAATTTCTATGAATTTTTGAAGTTTATATCATTTTCTAGAATTTCCTAATTTATTTTAATACCAAAAAATGATATATTGCGTCAGCACAGCGTCATGCTTACGTCAGCAGGTCAATGGCGCTTCCCAAGTCAAACCTGACATGTGGGGTCCACACGTCAGTGTCTGAGTTAGTTAACAGGGGGTTTATTTAGTCTAATTAGGATTAGTGGGCGCCGGGCCCACTGGTTAGTGACTAACTAGCTAACTAACCTAGGTTAATTAGTGTTAAACTAATACTAACTAAAACGGCAGGGGGGTGGCCCACGCGTCAGTGACACAAGGGGGAGGTTCAAACCCCGGTCAGCGGGTCAAACCTGCCGGTGACTCGACGCCGGCGAGGCCAGACGTGGCGGAGGGCGTCGGAAATCGCCTTCCGGCGACCAAACGCGCGGCGGAGACCACCTACGCAATGCCCAGGCTCACGCGCATCCAGTGAGACACGCGGGAGGCCGTGGGGTGGCCGGAGACGACCGCGGCGAGGTCATCCGCGGCGGCCCGAGCACGGCTACGGGCGGGAGCGGGCTGCGGGGCACGGGAAGGCCAACCGAGGGGCTCTGCGGTACCCTCGTGGCACCAGGAGCACGATGGGGTGCTCGGTTTGGGCAGAGGCGGGCCGAGACGACGACGTCATGGACGGCGGCGAGGCGCTACGGCCATGGCGGGGGAACGATGCTATGGCGCGTGAGCGACTAAGCGGAGAGGGGGAACGGTGGCGGGGCTCACCGCGGACTCGACAGGCTTGACGGCGAGCTTGGGTATGCACTGGAGACGGCGGGGCGGCGATGGGGATCCACGGCGGCCGAAGGCGAAGATGGCGACGATGGAGGCACTCCAGGGCTTCCTGCGTCACGTGGCTCGACGGAGAGGTAGACGGAGACGTGGCAGAGTGTCTGGGCATGAAGCGAGGGCGAGGCCGTGATGGTGGGCGCGGCAACGGCGAGCGGTGGCGATGGCGGCGCTCAGGCGTTCGCAGCAGAGAGTGAGAGAGAGAAGGGGAGGGAACGAGAGAGAGTGGGAGAGGTGCGGGGCAGCGCGTGGCGTCGCCTGGACGCAACTGGGATGAAGCAGCCAAAGAGGAGGTCGCCGGGCGCGTGCGTGTGCGCCGCGGGCACACGCCCTGTCCTCCTGGCGAGAGGTCAGGGACGACTGGCGTCGCCAGCTGGCTGGGCCGGCCTGCTGGGCCGCACAGTGACAGGCCTCATGTGAGCACAGGTAAGCATTTTCCATTTTTGTTTTCTTTTCTATTTTCTCACATTTGTTTCTGATTTAGTAAAATACTAAATCATTTTATTTTCTTCTGAAAATTATTGTAGGAACTAATTGGATTATTCCAAAGCCCCACAGTAAAAATGAGAATTATTGGACATATATAATATATATAACATATATATATCCAATGCAAATAATTATTGCATTAATTCCAAATGGCCAAAATAAATATTTATGAGTTCCTAAAAATATTGGTTTGAATTTTACCTCTGACCAATATTTTCAAAGAGCAACATGAACATTTACTTGGACCTTTTTGGAGCAACTTTTATCTGGGTTATTTCTAGAAATGATTTCTGAGGGTTTCACAAATCCCCATTTCAAATTTAAATGGAATTTAAACATGATGCACACATGAAAGCTAGCCTAGGTCATACCAGAACTAGGGATGTGACAACTCGCCCCCACTCGAAAAAAATCTCGTCCCGAGATTCAAGAGTTGGCGGAAAGAAAGCGGGGTACTCAAGTCAAAGACGATCTTCACGCTCCCAGGTAGCTTCTCTCTCGAAATGATGAGACCACTAAACCTTGAGAAACTTGATTTTATGACGTCGAGTGACACGCTCTGCGTGATCCAGAATGTGGACGGGGTACTCTCGATAAGTGAGGTTATCTTGGAGATCAAGCGTTTCGTGGTCCACTCCGCGGATGGGATTCGAGAAGCAACGCCTGATTTGTGGGACGTGGAAGACATCATGTACTCGAGAAAGATGTGGGGGTAGTTCCAACTGGTAGGCAACCTCTCCTCGTTTAGCGAGAATGCGAAAAGGGCCAATGTAACGAGGAGCCAACTTGCCCTTGATACCAAAACGATGGGTACCCTTCAAAGGGGTAACCCGAAGGTAAGCCTTGTCGCCAACTTCATAAGCCACTTCCTTATGACGATGGTCATACTGGCTCTTTTGACAAGATTGGGCTGTTTTCAAATTCTCACGAATGATGCGAACTTGCTCTTCTGCCTCCTGGATCATATCCGGTCCAAAGAATTGTCTTTCACCGGTTTCTGACCAGTTCAGAGGTGTTCGACATCTTCGTCCATACAGAACCTCAAAAGGAGCTTTCTTTAGGCTGGATTTGTAGCTATTGTTATAAGCAAACTTGGCGAAGGGAAGACACTTCTCCCAATCCATACCGAATGAGATAACACAAGCTCTAAGCATGTCTTCGAGGATTTGGTTGACCCTTTCCACCTGACCACTTGATTGAGGGTGGAAAGCGGTACTGAAAGAAAGATGGGTGCCCATGGCAGTTTGGAAACTCTCCTAGAAATGAGAAGTGAAAAGACTACCACGGTCTGAACTGATCTCTAGTGGAACACCATGAAGTGAAACTATTCGAGAAATATATAAGTCAGCGAGCTGACTAGCAGTGATATTCTCTCGAACGGGTAGGAAGTGAGCCACTTTGGAAAGACGATCAATGACTACGAAGATAGCGTTATTCCCTCTCTTGGTCCTGGGAAAGCCGGTGATGAAGTACATACCAACTTTATCCCATTTCCACCCAGGAATAGCTAAAGGCTGAAGGGTGCCAGCAGGTCTCTGATGTTCTGCCTTAACGCGACGACAAACGTCACAGTTGGCAATGAACTCAGCGATTTCTCTCTTCATCCTAGTCCACCAGAACCTCTGGCGTAGGTCCTGATACATCTTAGTACTACCGGGATGAATCGTGAGAGGAGATTCATGAGCCTCCTTAAGGATTAGTTGTCGTAGATGTTGATTCTTGGGAACCACCAAGCGATTCTCAAAGAAAACAACACCTCGATCATCTATAGAGAAACTACCACCTACTCCCTTGTTAATGTTTCTCTTGATCCAGGAAATTCCCGTATCCTGCTTCTGAGCAGAGATGATTTGATCCACAAGAGTAGGTTTCGCCACCAAGGTAGAAAGGAATCCATGAGGAGAAATGTGAAGGTTAAGCTTACGGAATTCCTCATGGAGAAGTGGTTGGCCCTGCTGCAACATAAGATTGTTGTAATAGGACTTATGACTTAGCGCATCAGCCATGACATTCCCCTTGCCTGGGGTGTTGGTAATTCCTAAGTCGTAATCTGAGATCAACTCCAACCAACGTCTTTGCCTAAGGTTCAAATCTGGTTGGGTGAAGATATACTTGAGACTCTGGTGGTCGGTGTAAGTCTCGCAACGTTTACCGAGAAGGTAATGTCGCCATGTCTTAAGTGCATAGACTACGGCTGCAAGCTCTAAATCATGTGTAGGATAATTCTCCTCACGTGGATGCAACTGTCGAGATGCATACGCAATCACATGACCATCCTGCATAAGGATGCAACCTAGTCCCTGTCGTGAGGCGTCGCAGTAGATAACAAAGTCCTTAGTGAAATCCGGTGGCACAAGTATGGGAGCAGAAGTCAGGCGTCTTTTCAGTTCCTGAAAACTGTACTCACACTGTGGGGACCACTCAAACTTTTTATGTTTCTTGAGAAGTTTCATGAGAGGTTTGGCCTCTTTGGAGAAGTTCCCAACGAAGCGGCGACAATAACTGGCTAGGCCAAGGAAACTCCTAACTTGCTTAACCGTTTCAGCCGGAGTCCAATTAGGAACGGCCTGAACTCTCTCGGGATTGACAGCAATGCCCTTACCAGAGATTACGTGGCCGAGATAGGTCACTTCTGGTAACCAAAATTTGCACTTGGAGAACTTGGCATAAAGGCGGTGCTCTCTGAGTTTTTCTAACACACGTCTAAGATGTTCGGCATGCTCTTCCTCGTTCTTCGAGTAAATAAGGATATCATCGAGGTAAACCACGACGAACTTATCTAAGTACTCCATGAAGATCGAGTTCATCAAGCGGGAGAATGTAGCTGGAGCGTTGGTTAGACCAAAGGACATGACGGTGTACTCATACTGACCATAACGAGTGACAAAAGCCGTTTTAGGAATGTCCCCGTTTCTGATCTTGATTTGGTGGTAGCCTAACCTCAAATCCATCTTGGAGAAGACTGAGGATCCAGCGAGCTGATCATACAGATCGTTGATCCTGGGGAGCGGATACTTGTTCTTTATCGTGACCAAATTAACGGGGCGATAATCTACAACCATCCGGTCCGTACCATCCTTCTTCTTGACGAAGAGAACGGGGCAAGCCCAAGGAGAAGAACTAGGATGGATGAAACCCTTTTGCAAGGACTCATCAAGTTGTTTCTTAAGCTCAGCTAGCTCTAAGGGTGCCATCTTATAAGGTCTCCTATAAATTGGGGCGGTTCCTGGGAGAAGATCTATGACAAACTCTACATCCCTGTCAGGTGGAATACCTGGCAATTCCTCAGGGAAGACATCCGGAAAGTCACGGACTACCGGGATATCTTCAAGGTCTGGAAGAGGGCTGGCATTAAGAGAATTTTGCAATTCTGGTGGAGACAGTGACTATCTTGCCAGATGGGTGTGTGAGCTGAACAGACCTGGTGTAACAGTCAATCTTGGCATAATGAGCTTTCATCCAGTCCATACCCAAGATGATGTTAATATCTGAATACTTAAGAGATATTAAGGAAGCTAGGAATACAAGTCTGTCAACATGTATTTCATTGCCATAACTTATCCTAGAAGTTTGCCATTTGGATCCAGGAGTTTGAATGAGTAGTGGGGAGGGCATATCACAAAATGACATGTCGTGCAAGCGGGCATAACTTTCGGAAATGAAGGAGTGAGATGCTCCAGTATCGAATAGAACCGAAGCTGGATGAGAGCTGACAAGGAGTGTACCAAGAACGACATCTGGATCATCATGAGCGTCTTTAGCTGAGACGTGATGCACACGTCCAAGTTCAGTGGAAGCTGACTTGGCATTGATCATATGGTGTGATAGGTTACTACCACGGCCAATAGACTTCTCGGGCTGGGGTGGAGCAACACGGGTCTGAGTGCAAATACGGGCAATGTGGCCTGGCTCTCCGCACTTGTAACAAATCTTGGAGGTAGGACATGGACTCGCATGACAAGTGGTCTACCAATAGGCATGGGTGTAGGATACGGTTGAACTGGGTGAGGTGCCACACAAGAAGGCCTCAGTGTATAACCGGGTGGAAGAGCGGAGTTTGGAACCCAAATCCGGCGCTTCTGAGAACTAGAACCGGAGGAAGAACCCAAATCACGGGTGTGCTTACGAGACTCCTCGTAAGTGAGTTGAGCTGTCTCTGCATTAATGGCCTTGTTCACAAGAGCCTGGAATGTATTGCAATGATGCAAGTGGAGATCACGACGCAACTTAGGGTTGAGACCCTTCCGGAACCTAGCCTGCTTCTTGGCGTCCGTGGACACTTCTTCTGTAGCATAGCGGGCAAGGTTCTCAAACTCTCTACTGTAAGTATCAACAGCCATCTTAATCGGGGTGAAACTATAGAACTCTTCTCTCTTGCAGTCAATGAGAGCCTCAGGAATGTGATGCTCGCGAAAAGCCTCAGTGAAATCTCTCCAGCTGGTTATCTGTCCAGCTGGAAGCATAGCCTCATAGTTCTTCCACCAAAGACTAGCAGGACCTTCCAGGTGATATGTAGCATAGGTGACCTTGTCATCTTCAGCTACGCTCGCGGAACGTAGCTTGTGTGTGTTACTACAGAGCCAGTCATATGCATCGAGTGGTTCAATGGAATGACGGAAGGTAGGTGGTTTCAAACCAATGAAATCATGGATGGTCACTGACTCTTTGCACTGAGGTGCGGTGTTCTCCTCTATACGTGCTAACAAGAGGTTGGTCTCACGCTTGTTCATCTCAATCTCTAGCATGAACTTTGCCAACGAAGGCTAGTCGGGAGGATCCTCATCCCTACCACCTCCGTGGTTCCGCCTACGAGCAACATAATTTCGGTTAACCAGCAACATCCTGAAGAATGAAACCAAGCAAACAAGGATGTATTCAGCATCATCATAAGGATGTAGAATATAGTACAAGGAAAATACTATCTCTTAAACTCCTAGGATAATTCCGGCAGCATAACGGCAGTAAAATGCTCAAAATGGGACATTCTGCAAAAGACGGGGTAGCACCATACTCAACATCATCACTCAAGGTTCCGAGATATTACTAAACAAACTACACCGGAGGTACTCAAATTGGGATATGACTCAGATCAACCAATCCTAAGAGAGTACAGAGTAGTAACACGTGTTCCTGATAGATGGAAGAGAAAGCCTAGTTCCTTACCCCCGTAGGAAAGATAGGATGACTCAGATCAGAAGGCATGAGGTATAAGGAGTAAAAGAGCCTTACGTTCCTTTCCACAATTAATTCCCCTATATAGCTAAAGAATTTCTAGACTCAACTTCGACCAGGTTGGCTTGGTAATCCTACAGGCAGTCAGGCTCTGATACCAAAGCTGTCGGGACCCCGATTCCAAGTCACATCGATCTAGCCGGTAACACCTCATATCACTTTGCGGCCTCACGCACGGTATTCCCACGGGTGTCGCCTTACCCTGGCCCGGGACCGTTTGCACCTTTTGGCTCACATATATGATTGTATCGCTAGCATCCATATGACAGAGAACCCGGGCCGGCATGGCTAGTCGTGAACCCAAAGTGGCACTAACCTATGGGGACAGGCATACATGATTCACATCAACCATGTCGGTCAGCAGTGTGTGAATCCGGGCTGTAGCACTGGGCTAACAGGACTCCGGGGAACCCGGGCTGTAGTAGGCTAGGCAGGACTCCAGATGTCACCGTGTGACATTTCCCCGAAGGGACAGACACAGGAATGAAGTGAAACACATGCCGGCCAATCAAGTGTCCTGAGCAGTAATGCTGGGCTAGCAGGACTCCAGTGAACCGGGCTGTAGCGGACTACTATGGCTCAAGGAAGCACTAGACTACATTTCCACATAAGAGAGGCTGCCAAGGATAAACAACTAGATTGTCGGATCCCACACATAGCAATGCATGTCACACGTACGCATAACATGCAAGTATGTGCTGTACAACATGGCATCACAACATAACGCAACTCATATAGATAAAGGCCCAGAAGAGCCACATAGCATTAAATACAAACAGGGGTCACATGACCCATCATTCAGAGCATTCAAGCAACGGAAGCATTACATGTCTGAGCACAGACAACTACAAAAGAAAAAGGCTAAGAGGCCTGACTATCTACAGGTCCCTCCCAAGGGTACAAGATCGTAGCTGAGGTAACAAGCTACTCGTCGAAGTCCAAGCGGTACTACTAGTGAGACAGATGTCTCACCTGCAAAACATAAATAAAGCAAACGTGAGTACAAAGGTACTCAGCAAGACTTACATCAGATCCCATCATACATGCATTTGTATCAAGAAGGTAATGTGGGGTTCAGTTGCAGCAAGCCAAATTTGACTCAGTTGCTATCCTGTTCTACGACAATGAGAAACTTCTTTGAGGTGAGGCAGCGCACACGAGTCCACTAATCACCACATCAATACACTACTATGGATTCATCCTCGTCTTCCTATGAGAAAGCCATCCATAGCACTCACACTTGTCTTGAGCATTTTAGAGTATCCACTTTAAGTTGTCTATGTATCACGTAAGCATCCAAGAAGTCCATAACCGAGGACACGACTATTCGAATAGATCATGATAACCCTGCAGGGGTGTACTTCACACACGCTCTGACCACTTATTAGCATATACACGTCATATATCTCGGCAACCTTCAAGCAGAAGCCTGGCGAGGGTGTCGGCCACGACCTGACTAACCACACAAGACTCTAGTCCAGGTTTATCGCCTATTCGGGTTCCATCCGCAAGGAGATCCGGCCGGGGTGTCGCTCACGGCCCCAAACGATGTGTGCAGGTTCCCAATCCTACCTCACCGGATGGATCTATGCTTGGTACACCGTGCCACTTGTGCCTAGTCTATCCCAAGCCCACCTGGCCGGGTGCCACTTGGTAGACTACTAACACTACCTACAAACACCAGAAACTATTTGCGACTCCTGGACAGAGATTAAGTTGGTTAATAAGTCGAGAGAGCTTGGAGCGCCCGGAGCCTAATGTGTGGTAGTAGCTAGTCATTGGACAACATATACAGAACTTAGTTATTAGGGCCGGTTCCATTGATACAACCCACCATGTACTCCTACATGGCCTCTCACCGCTACCTTTACCAAATCGTGTTCACACACTTAACTCTCAACACCAGAACATATCGTACCACTCCAATTCATTCCCGATGAATCAGACCTGACACAACTCTAAGCAATAGCAGGCATGGCATGGCAGGAACACAACATGGCTCAATCAACTCCTACACATGCTAGTGGGTTTTAACTATTTACTGTGGCAATGACAGGTCATGCAGAGGAATGGGTTCAACTACCGCAGCATAAAGTAGCAGTTGAATCGTTGTTGTCCTAATGCAATAAAAGAGAGCAGAAGAGAGAGAGTGGGATCATATCGGAATGAACAAGGCGGTTTGCTTGCCTGGTAGATCAACAAGGAAGGCACTGCTCCTTAGACAGGTACTCTAAAACGGTCTCCGGAGCAGGTCCTATCGAGAAGGAACGGTGTCGGTAATCAATGCACAACCATATGCAACAATATGATGCATGATCATGGCATGAATATGTGATGCTTATTGAGCTAATGCAACTAGCTTTTATTTGGATGAAATCCATTTGAACCAAAGATTCAAATGCATCTCCAAAATAAGCTCTTTATATAAGCCATTTTAGTGTTTCACTTATACAGTAGGTATAAGTTGGTTTGACATGCATGTAACTGGTACAGATGGATAGATTGAGTTTTTCTGATAATTTTTCATATATAACTTATTTTAATCCGAGCTATGGTTGAATTTCTATGAATTTTTGAAGTTTATATCATTTTCTGGAATTTCCTAATTTATTTCAATACCAGAAAATAATATATTGCGTCAGCACAGCGTCATGCTTACGTCAGCAGGTCAATGGCGCTGACCAAGTCAAACCTGACGTGTGGGGTCCACACGTCAGTGACTCAGTTAGTTAACAAGGGGTTTATTTAGTCTAATTAGGATTAGTGGGCGCTGGGCCCACTGGTCAGCGACTAACTAGCTAACTAACCTAGGTTAATTAGTGTTAAACTAATACTAACTAAAATGTCAAGGGGTGGCCCATGCGTCAGTGACACAAGGGGGTGGTTCAAACCCCGGTCAGCGGGTCAAACCTGCCAGCGACTCGACGCCGGTGAGGCCAGACGCGGCGGAGGGCGTCGTAAATCGCCTTCCGGTGACCAAACGCGCGGCGGAGACCACCTAAGCAATGCCCAGGCTCGCGCGCATCCAGTGGCACACGCGGGAGGCCGTGGGGTGGCCGGAGACGACCGCGGCGAGGTCATCCGCGGTGGCCGAAGCACGGCTACGGGCGGGAGCGGGCTGCGGGGCACGGGGAGGCCACCCGAGGGGCTCTGCGGCACCCTTGTGGCACCAGGAGCATGATGGGGTGCTCGGTTTGGGCGGAGGTGGGCCGAGACGACGACGACATGGACGGCGGCGAGGCGCTACGGCCATGGCGGGGGAATGATGCTACGGCGCGCGAGCGACTAAGCGGAGAGGGAGAACAGTGGCGGGGCTCACCGCGGACTCGATGGGCTTGACGACGAGCTTGGGGACGCACTGGAGACGGCAGGGCGGCGATGGGGATCCACGGCGGCCGGAGGAGAAGATGGCGACGATGGAGGCGCTCCAGGGCTTCCCGCATCGCGTGGCTCGACGGAGAGGTAGACGGGGACGTGGCGGAGCGTCTGGGCACGAAGCGAGGGCGAGGCCGTAACGGTGGGCGCAGCAATGGCGAGCGGTGGCTACGGCGGCACTCGGGCGTTCGCAGGAGAGAGCGAGAGAGAGAAGGGGAGGGAACGAGAGAGAGTGGGAGAGGTGCGGGGCGGCGCGTGGCGTCTCCTGGACGCAGCTGGGATGAAGCAGCCAGAGAGGAGGTCGCCGGGCGCGTGCGTGCACGCCGCGGGCACACGCCCTGTCCTCCTGGCGAGAGGTCAGGGACGACTGGCGTCGCCAGCTGGCTGGGCCGGCCTGCTGGGCCGCACAGTGACAGGCCTCATGTGAGCATAGGTAAGCATTTTCCATTTTTGTTTTCTTTTCTATTTCCTGACATTTGTTTCTGATTTAGTAAAATACTAAATCATTTTATTTTCTTCTAAAAATTATTGTAGGAACTAATTGGATTATTCCAAAGCCCCACAGTAAAAATCAGAATTATTGGACATATATAATATATATAACATATATATACCGAATGCAAATAATTATTGCATTAATCCCAAATGGCCAAAATAAATATATATGAGTTCCTAAAAATATTGGTTTGAATTTTACCTCTGACCAATATTTTCAAAGAGCAACATGAACATTTTCTTGGACCTTTTTGGAGCAACTTTTATCTGGGTTATTTCCAGAAATGATTTCTGAGGGTTTCACAAATCCCCATCCAAATTTAAATGGAATTTAAACATGATGCACACATGAAAGCTAGCATAGGTCATACCAGAACTAGGGATGTGACATTCGGTGAGCTAGGCTTAGAGATCGTTGCGAGAGTGGGCTCGTGGGGGAGAGAGATCTTTGTGCGCACCCCAATGTTTGAACCTCAAGGGTTTGCCGGAACCCGTAATCCGACATTTGGCGCGCCAGGTAGAGGTGCTCTGAAGTCTTTTCTTTCGATGATCTGCATTCCACTACTCCATCGCATCCATGTCTGATGCTCGACGGGCCCGTGCTGAGCGCCGCGCCGCCCTTGTCACCCGCGTCGCTCAGATGGCGCCCGTTGGCGGACCTCCCCGCCGTTCTCCATCACCCGCTGCCAACGCCGCTACCGGCCCGCCAGCGAACAAGCAGCAGGCCTCATCGCTGCACCCCTCCGTGCGGCGGGACGGACGGACCGCCACCCCGTTGCCGACTCCAGCCGTCTCGTCGTCCCACACTCGTCGCGTGCCCACGGACGCGCAGGCCACGGAGCTCATGGCACGTGAGCTCCTGCGCTACCGCCCGGTCGACGACCTCTACGACGACTGGCTCGACCGCATCGCCGAGCTCGTCAGCGCCGCTTGGGGATCTCCCGCACTGTCCCTTTCGTTACCTCGACCACCTCCAGTGGCGGGCAACGTCGCCCACGGGGCGCCTCCACCACCTTCGCACCAAGACAATGCTCGCGCACGAAGAAGGAAGCTGGCAAGAAGTCCCCCGGCCGCGAGAGAATGCCCCTGCACTCTCGGCACCACTGCGCCAAGACCGCGCGCCGCTTGCGCAGGCAGCGTGTGGATATCAAGGTCAGGCCCCGCCTCCACAACAAGCTCCGGTCACCACAGCAGGATGCCGCGCCTTCACTTCCGAGCTGCGCAGCGTCGTTTGGCCCGGCAAGTTCAAGCCAGACCTGCCTTCGCGCTACGACGACACTCCCGACCCCGTGGAGTTCCTGCAGCTCTACGAGCTAAGCATCAAGGCGGCCAACGGCGACGAAAAGGTCATGGAGAACTAGTTTCCCATGGCCCTCAAGGATGGCGCATGCTCATGGCTCCTGAACTTGCCCGCGGGATCGATCTCCTAGGGCGAGATGTGCGAGCATTTCGTCGCCAACTTCCTGGGCACTCGCGACCGCCCGCCGGCCGCGGACGACCTGTGATGCATCAAGCAACAACCAAGGGAGACCTTGCAGAAGTATGTCCAGTGTTTCAACAGCATCCGCCTCAAGATTCCCAAGGTAACAGACAAGGCCATCATCTCCGCATTCTTCGATGGCGTCCGTGATGTCAAGATGAAGGAGGAGCTCGCCATGCACGAGGATCTGTGAATGGCCCTGGAGATGTTCGACATAGTGACCAAGTGCGCGAGGGCTGAGGAAGGGCGGCTCTCCCTCCTCGAGCTCCCAGCTGCTGATCAGGAGGATAAGAAGGCCAAGAGCAAGGACGTGAAGCGCAAGGGGGCTGCCGTGCTTGCGGCAGAGCCGGAGAAGAAACGCGGCCACGACCATCCCGAGTCATCCAAGGCTAGCCACCCGTTCTGCGCCTTCCACAACGTCCACAACCACAACACCAATGATTGCCAGGAGCTCAGGGCCATCCGCGATGGGCGCTTCGGTCGACGCCCCGAGCGCAACGACCGAAGCTACGGCCAAGGAGGTGGACGAAGTGGAGGACGCTGGGACGACCATGGCCCCCGCTAGGAGTGGCGCGACCGGCCTCGTGAGGACCGCTGGCAGGACTCGCGTCGTGAGGGCGCCTAGAGGGAGCGGCCTCATGAGGACTGCCCTCAGGGCAATGTCGGCCTCCCTCCGCTGCCACCACTGCCAAGGAGGAACGACGATCATCATCAGGACGAGGGGACTTGGGCTTCCAAGAGCCTCGTGCCATCGCCTGCATCTTGGGTGGCGCTCAAGCCCCAGCCGCTCAGCGTATCTTCAAGCAGTTTGCTCGAGAAGTGAACGCGGCCCTTCCCAGGCTTGAGGCCACATGCCCGCTCAGGTGGTCCAAGTGTGCCATCACCTTCAGCTCGGCGGACCATCTCAAGTGTGCGGCAACAGCCGGCGCCCTCCCGATGCTCTGCTCACCCATCATCAGCAACATCCAAGTCACCAAGACCCTCATCGAAGGCGGCACAGGGCTCAATGTTCTGTCCGTCAAGACATTCGACAACCATCAAGTGCCATACGATCAGTTGCAGCCTACCAAGCCCTTCTCAGGAGTGAATGACGGCTCCACCACCCCGATAGGGCAGGTTCGCCTCCCTGTCACCTTCGGCCAGCGCGACAACTACTGCACCGAGCTCATCGACTTCGACGTCGCCCACATCCGCCTGCCATACAACGCCATCCTTGGGTATCCAGCCTTGGCCAAGTTTATGGCAGTGACCCACCATGGCTACAATGTCCTCAAGATGCCAGAGAGCGGTGGCGTCATCATGGTTCCGTGTGAAGAAAGAGATGCGGTGTGCTCCCTCGAGCGCGCCTACCAGACTACAGCAGTCAAAAACCCAGATGACGAAGGCACCCTATACCCTCCTGAAGCCATCCCTAAGAAGAAGAAGCAGCTACTCCACCCAGGGCCTCAGGAGAGTAGCGTTTCCAGCGGTACTACCTCAGGACCTGTGCCCACAGACGGGGCGTCTTCCTCCCTCGCATAGGAAGGTGTGCCCGGCGCCCTCCTTAGGCTGGGCTCGGGGGTTCTCTTCTGGAGGGCCTCAGACCTAGCCAATGTCACGAGGGAGGCGCTCGGGCACCATGTGGAGGCGTGCTTCGCTGCATGTTTCCCTCAAGAGGGCAAGAGGCGTGGAGCGCCTTGTGCTCAGGAGTTCATCACCAAGGAGATCCAGGAGCTTCAGGAAGCAAGGACCATACGCGGCGACCGCCCCCCCACCACCCGACACAGCTCCCCATCCCGGCGAGGATGGCGGGCTGCGCGTCAGCGTCGACATTCCAGGGCTCAATAGGGCCGCATCTCAGGGACGTTTCTGGCCTTCACGCATTGGATAGTGTGAGGGTCCACCTCAGAGCTACGTTCTCATGCCATTCGGCTTGCCGAGTGCGGCTATGACCTTTCAGCGCTATCTGCAGAGCATCCTGGCGGCTCAGGAGGCCAGGCATCATGCCGTCCTAGAGGAGGTCGCGATGGTTCTTCAGGACCCACCTGGGCCCGAGGGTCCTCCTGAGGCTCAGGACCCAGGTGGCTCATGAGGGACAACCCTTCGGTGCGCATCTTCAGCTACTCCAACACTGCTCCACCTACGGTATCAGGTGACTCTTTCTAGTTCATTCAATTGGGGGTGCTCCTCCGGCAGCATCATCCCCAAGTCGCACGGGCCTGTCCCTGCGACGTGTATCCTTTTGCATCTCTAGCTTACTTTTATGGGGGCGCCCCTCGGGCTGCATCATCCCCAGGCCGCATGGGTCCGTCCCTGTGGTATGTATCGTTCTTGCATCTATCTAAGCTAACCTGCCTCTTTGCTTGAGTCGTTCTATGATTATCACCTGCTTACCTGGTACTTCGATACCCCACCCGTGACTGCCCTCATTACCATGGGAGCAGCGCGCCGGTTGTCTTTTTTTAGGATTCCTTGCATGTGTAGGCTAGGCACCGCATCTATGCTCGGGTCCGTCCCTGCAGCATCGATAAACCGAACGACTGAGCTCTGTCTGGCGGGCCGGCCCCGTTCACGTCACCTCCTGGGGTCGTTGGTGTCTGGCCTTCTCACGTGATCGCCTCAGGAAATTCGTCCGGCGTAGGCTTCCTAACCATCTCATAGGACCGTTGAAGCTATCAAGAATCAAGACCACGCGCAACCCCCCTTGAGGTAGGGCCTCGTGAGTCCCGTGCTGGCTCACGAGTGCCCAGACACACCTCGACTAGCCCTGCCGTGCAAGCCACATGCCAGGGCGGGGCTGTACACGCCCCGGGGGCTCCACTCAGATGGATCCCTCATCCACGCACCAGTGGAAGAACCATGCTCCCCGCTGGCAGTCGACACGGTTGAGTAGCGGCTATGCCCGTGCAAGAGCGGAAGCGCTATGCTCCGCCTTGGTGATAAACAACTGAGGGCGGCCCCATGGCCGTACCAACCTCGGGGAGCCACTTGGCTCAGTGTCCAGCCTCACCGTAGCACTTCCCCTTGGGAGAGTCGCATGAGGAGGCTGGGCACGGGCGCTACGCTCAGGCCTCGCCTAGTTTACGCCGCCCTGCTAGGTCCCTCGGACCTGGTCGTCGCGCAACACTCCCGAGAGGGACCTCGGCGAGGACATGTATGAAGGTTTGTTTGCGCGTCAAGGGGGACTCCTGAGCACTGCGACTCAGGAGCCTAACTAGCCACGTAGCCCCTCACCCCTTGGTTCCGTCCTGGTGATCCGGACGGTCCAACGGCGGCTGAGGTATGCACGGGGTCGGGCCCTGTCGACGTAGAACCCTAAGGCCTATTTCCGCATCTCCTTCCCACTGGCCGTTTGCGCGTCAAGGGGGACTACTGAGCATCGTGACTCAGGAGCCTAACTGGTCACGTAGCCCCTCACCCCTTGGTCCCGTGCTGGTGATCCGGACGGTCCAACGACGGCTGAGGTATGCGCGGGGTCGGGCCCTGCCGACATAGAGCATCAAGCAAACGGGAAGGAAATCGCGGAACCTAAATAAATTATTAAACATCATATTGTCCCCCAAAACATCAAGCAGAGTTTTAACACCTCCACGAGGCACGTCCCATGTCATAGGGAAGCTCGCAGGAAAGTAAAACAAGAAGGAGCGCCATTCTTCACCATTCAGCCTTGGGCGCCATCGTCGGGGAGCGCCTTCTCGTTGGCCTTGGCCGCGGGATCGATGGCGCCATCGGTTGGAGGTGCAGGCTTGACCGCAAGGAACTTCTTCAGCAGGGCTTCCACCTAGCCCTTCACGGCTGCGGCAGCAGCTGCACAATGCTCCTCCTCCACGAGGTCGAGCAGCTTGCCGAGGTCAGCGGTGGGTCGCGAAGATGGAGATGGATGAAGACGCGCATTAGAGCTGAAGAAGAAAGCGCGCAGGCTTCCCCCTCCACCATGGGGCCGATCCCGTTGACGAAACCCTCGAGCGCCACGACAAGATAAGGAAGCAGCTAGGCGGGACCTTCGTCGTCCGTCACCAGCGGCTTCTCCAAGCTCTTCTCGTAGAGAGCCCGCAGCACCTAGCGGGACCTCTCCTCAAGGGACTTGAAGTCCACACGATCTTCATCCAGAAACTGCGCCTTAGCTTCCAGCTTGGTCTTCTCTGCCTCCACATTCTACTCTAGCTTCTCCAGATGGCTGCGCTCTACGGCCTGCGCCCTTGCCAACTGCTCCAACTCGGCATCGCGACTGGTGACGGTGTCTTCTAGGGCCTTCATCTTCTCCTCCTCTGCCCTGCGACCGCGGGCCTCGGCCGCACGCTCATTGCGCATGGACTCCAGCTCGGCTTCCATCAACCGGCAGCGCTCCTTGACAGCCTCGGCGTCCTTCAGCGCCACCTCACGAGCGGCCGTGGCTTGTTCAACGGCTCGCTTGTCCTCCTCGGAAGCTGCCGCGGCCTGGCCCAATGCCACCCTGACAGACGCGTCGGAGTGCAGCCAACCCAAGATCAACTCCAGGCGCCCCGCCACCAAACGATGGTCGGCACCTTGAAGATCATCCCACAGCCGAGTCAGCGCGAAAAGAGCCTCCCCCAAAACATCAGGTGCGTCGGAAGGACCATGGGCCAGCGGCATAACGGGAGGAGGAGGAGGCAGCGTTACCGCCACGGCTTGCGCGCTGGCAGTAGCGGAAGAAGGAACTAGGGGCTCCCGAGCCATTGAAACATCGGCGGGCGAGCTGGGGGTGGGTACCTCTGGAGCCGGCTCAGCGGTGGAGATCTCCTTCTCTTGAGGCCGGTCCACCAGGCCTCGCGAGGAGGACCGAGCTAGAGAGGCATGGGCGCCATCGCCGCCCTTGCGCGCTGGAGGGGGTGTGACCAGGCCAGGCTGCTGGGCCTTCGAGGATGCGGCCGCCCCCTCTCGCTTCTTCTTTGACGATAGAGTCGGCCTAATAGTGCATGAAAAGAACGCCAGGAAGCAGCAGCAGGAGGAAGAGCGAGGTCAGGGTGAGGCGCTTACTGATCCATGGCGGCGTAGTCCCTCGGCCTCTTAAGTTCCGCAAAGCCTGTAGGCTTCACAGCCTAGGGCGCCGACGCAAGGATCTCAGGAGCGTCGCCTCGGGAGATCAGCGCTGACCGGCTCTTTGTCAGGACCCCAGCCGACGGCTTCTTCAAGGGGGTAACCCAAGACCTCGTGGTGACCCCAGCGGAGGGCCGGACCTCCCTCACCGGATGGTCGTCAAAGTCATCGTCATCAGGCAAGGCGCGAAGGAGGTCGGCCTTGCACGGAGGGGAAGTCTCCCCGGTCCCCTCCGGGGTTGCCTCCAAGTCCTGCTCCTCCCCCGTCAGAGCCATCAGAGGACACCACCACCGGAACCGTCACCTCTTGGGCCTTGGATGGCACTGGTGGAACGAGCCCGCGCCCGTCAAAGGCGGGCATGGCGCAAGCAACCTTCGCCCCATCCGGGCGGCGGTACAGCGGGACGTGGGTGTCATGCGGATACCCCTGGTCGTCCCTGACCAAGAGGCAGATAGCCGTGGCCAGATCCTCCTCCGACCAGGCATCCCAGTGCAGGCGAAGTTCATCCTCCTCGTCCCCGAGCTTCCACAAGGGACGCGAGCGTGCCTGGAGTGGAGCAAGACGCTGCGTTAGGAATTCCTTGATGATCATGGCCCCATCAGTTTCGCTGCCTTTGGATCGTTAGGCTTCAGGCCAGTAGTCATCTTCTCCTGCACCTGCTCCGTCCCGGGGCTGGTGAGCCTCGCGCGGAGCCACCCGTCGTGAGGTGTGGGCATCTCCGTCGGCAGCACCAACCATAAGGACCCACTTGCTCCTGAAGTTCTCGGCCTTCTTCCTGGCCTTCGAGATCGTGTTGGTCCCGGTGGCCGCGACGAAGTTGGCACACCCTGAGAAGTGGCTGTCCTTGTTCCGGAGGTAGAAGAAGTGGCGAAGCAGCGCCACGGATGGCATCAGCCCCACGAATGCCTCGCAATAGAAGGCGAAGATGGACAGGAGGAGGACAGAGTTGGGGTGAAGATGAAGGGCATGCGGCTTATAGTGGCTGAGGACGGCGAAGAAGAAATGGGAGAAGTGGGAACTAGCCCCGCGACAAAACTGCTCATGAAGAAGGGATAGAAGGTGCTCCCTGAATCCTCCAGCTCATCGGAGGTGGCTCGGAGCGCGGTATTTCCCTTCTCGTTGCTACTCTCCACTGTCATCAGAAGCGCGACTGCGAGGTTCTTCTCCGAGACGCTGGGTGCGCTGAGGGCCGGCTCGTACCAAGCGGGCGGAGAGGCGGCCTTTTCCTTGCCAGATGCCATCGATTACGGACCCGAAGGGGAGCTGGCACGGATCTGGAGTCCTTGGGAGAGAGGAGCAGGAAAGGGGATCTGGAGCAAGAAGAAGGCAAGCAATGAAGACACCGCGGCGCGCGCCAGCCTTTTTGTCAGTGAGGCAGTTGCCGAGGCAGTGTGGGAAAGCGAAGACACCCACGTCCAGTCAATCCCCACGCGTCAATCGATGCCGCATGCTATTGGGCCCCGCGGCGCTCCACACTTGACCCTTGGCTTCGCCGCGAAGCCAAGTACGAGCGTGCCTTGGGCCCGGGGGCTACTGTCGGCGTCCTGGGAACGGGGGTACCCAGACTTGCCCGTCTGCGGCCCGGGGCGTGGCTCCACCAGTGGCCTGGTACGACCCATCTTCATCAGCAACCATTCAAGACCCTCGCGAGGGGCCAAGCCTCGCAAGGCAGACGATGCAAGACCTCCTCAGGGGCAGACTCCCTAGGACCAGGACGGCGTCACCACCAGAGCCTTTGGCATGCGAAGACCACCTTTTGTCAGGATAACTTGTACTAGTTGTCCCCCTTCAAACTGGCCATTGTGCGATCCCTTCCCGCCTAATATTTGGGAAGAGGACCAGGGCCTCTATAAATAGGGCTAGCCATCACCGTTGTCAGGGCAGCTCATCTGAGAGGATCCAGACCATCCACACACACACAAGCTCATCGTGCTCAAGAACACCTCTCCTCAGGAGGCTGTTTATCCCTTGTACTTGTTCATCCTCAGCCTACAAGGCAATCCACCACACCACACTAGAGTAGGGTATTACACCACAACGGTGGCCCGAACCAGTATAAATCCTTGTGTCCCTTGTTCTTCGGGTTCGGCGAGCTAGGCTTAGAGATCGTTGCGAGAGTGGGCTCGTGGGCGAGAGAGATCTTCGTGCGCACCCCAATGTTTGAACCCCAAGAGTTGGCCGGAACCCGTAATCCGACAACACAGTTATAGACCCATATTCAGCAGGAAACAGAGGGCTTGAGGACAGAGGCTTGCCACCTGGGACTTTGACAGCATGCTTCTGAGGCAGTCTACAGGAGATGTCATGAGACTCACCTCCCCTTGGCTTTGAGGGAAGACGCTTATTCAACACGCCAGGCGCCGGGCCGAGCACCCCTAAGACGCCGGTTATACCCCAATTGAATCGGGCCATCCCACAAAACGGTAATGGTGGGCCATCTCTAAACCAACCAGCTCCAAACCCGCCGCCCATCCGGATGACTCCCGATCGCTTCGTGACGCCGGCAGGTCACTTTTCTAACCTTGTTGATAACCTAGTGGTAGTGGCTGCCAATCTTAAAAGGTATCTGATCACGGGTGGTACTCTCGTGGAAAGAGAGGCTTTGCATGCCTTCGATTTGTTAAAAATAACAATCACTCAACATGTGAATTATTCCTACAGTCAGCACCGGCTCCACTCTACCCCGCACCCAAGCCGCAGCCAGAGTCGCCATGCCAAGTCCCCGGCCGTTTCCAGCAGCGCCCGATGGATACGTGAGCAACAGGTGACCCGCCCAGGCAGGGGGCTGTGGATGCCCAGGAGATCGTTGACTCAGCCCAGGCACGACGGGAAACAAAGGCTACTAATGCGGCGGCTTATTAGTCACATCATGTGACCCCCTTGGCTTCACAAGGTGTCGGGTCGAGCACCAGAACCATCGGGATTTCGTGCCTGGTGCTGGCTTTGCACAACGAGTGTATGCCTAAGGATTTTAAGGGCCCTCGAAAGGTTTCAAACTACACGCCTGACCTTGAGCTGGCGGCCTGGATCAAAAGTTATGAGATTGCTATGGATATGCTGGATGTTAGTGATGCAGTCTGCGCCAAATACTTGACGATGATGCTGGAAGGACCGGCTCATACATGGCTGAAGAACATACCTCCAAAATCCATCATAGCTTGGTAAAAGTTGAAAGCGCGTTTCATCAAACACTTCCAGGGAACTTGCAAGCGTCATATGACGATATTTGATCTGCAGCATTGTGTTCAGTGCAAAGGCGACTTTGCTCATCATTGGTCTCACCGGGTCGCGGTTATCATCCACTCCTCGGATGGTATATCGGCAGCTCAAGACATTTTGATCCTAGAGAAGAACTGCCATTTTTACCCCCTCGTTTAAAAGCTTGGTCGACTCAAGAGGATAGTTATGGACATGGGCGACCTCATGGATGTCTTGACCCAGTATGTAAAGTTAGACACCACCAAAGATCCTAACCCGGACAATGATCAGACCAACAAGGGGAAAAAGAATCGTGGCGGCAAAGGTCAGCAACAAGGTAACCCGAGGCCCAATGGCAACCATGGTGGTCAGCGCAAGTACCTCGAGGGCGGCTCAGATCTTCTCGCTAACACTGGTTTCAAGGGCCAGAGGCAAAATAATTCTGGGAGGCCGTTCAATGCTAATAAAGATCGTAATTTTGAGGAAGCCCTCAAAGGTCTGTGTCCACAGCATAGTACCCCGGATAGGCAGGCAACTCACTCTTGGGAAAACTATCATATAATGCAGGCTTATCGCAATCAAGTACACTAGAATCATCCTGGCGGTGGGGGTGGCAACCCTGGACAACCAGGAGCTGGCGGCTCAAATTTCCCAGCAGGCGGCTCATCGGGTAACTATCACAACCCAAGTTATCAAGGCTTGGGCGGCTCAGGATCTGGATATCAGGGGTGTGGCAATCATGGTGGAAATCAGCATTTCGGCCAAGGTGGCAATCAACATCAGAGCAACCAGACAGGTTTTCAGAGCAATCCTAAGCAGTTAAGTAGTGGGCAGTATCACGTATTTACCACCAGTACCTGCAAGAAGGACAACAAGGTTCAGAAACGTGTTGTTAATCTAGTTGAGCCGGCGGTTCCTCAATATTTGAATTCATCAGAACAACCGGTCACTTGGAGTAGGGCTGATCACCCGCCATGGGTTGATAACCCTGGTGGCTTTGCCTTGGTGGTGGCGCCTTGAGTTGGTGGGTATAATCTCATGAAGGTACTCATGGACGAAGGAAGCAACATCAACATCCTGTATTATGACACCTTCAGGCGTATGAACTTGTTAGAGAAGCAACTCTCATCACCCCCACCATTTTCATGGGATTATTCCCAGAAAATCTGTGTACCCCATTGGGCGGATCAAGCTTGAGGTTGCATTAGGCAATGCGTATAATTACAGAATGGAGTTTCTGACGTTTGATGTGGTCAAGATCAAGAGTCATTATCACACCTTGTTCGGGCAGCCGGCTTATGCTCTTTTCATGGCTCGGCCCTGTTATGTTTATCTCAAGCTCAAGATGCCTGGGCTGAAGGGTACTATTACAGTCAATGGGAACGGAAAGATCGCTCCTGAGTGTGAAGAAGGGGTCGCGGTGTATGCTGAGTCGGCCTGTGCAGCAAAGGAGTTGAAATTCTACAAACCCAACGTTGATCCGGCTGACATGATGTCTCTGAAAAAGCCCACCATAGAGTCTGACCTGCCCCTCAAGTTCAAGTCGGCCTAAGACGCCAAGCATGTGGATTTTGTCCCCAACGTCTCATCCCAGCAGTTCACTATTGGGACGGGCATGGATTCCAAATAGGAAAGCATGCTCATCGAGTTCATCCATGAGAATCGGGACATCTTTGCATGGAAACCTTTTAACATGCCTGGTGCACCGAGAGAATTACCTGAGCACATCCTTGTTGATCCTAAGATGAAACCAGTCCGGCAATACCTCCGTCGTTTTGACGAGGAGATATGCAAGGCTATTGGGGAAGAAGTGGCCCAGCTCCTAGCTGCCGGGTTCATCATAGAAGTATTTCATCCTGAGTGGCTGGCCAATCCAGTGCTTGTCCTAAAGAAGAACGACACTTGGCGTATGTGTGTTGATTATACAAATCTCAACAAGGCTTGTCCCAAAGACCCGATTGCTCTCCCCCGCATTGATCAGATCATCAATTCCATTGCTGTCTATGAGAGTTTATGTTTCCTAGATTCTTACTCCGGCTATCATCAGATTAAGATGGTTGTTGAGGACCACGAGAAGACGGATTTCATCACACCCTTTGGGGCTTTCTGCTATGTATCGATGCCTTTCGGGCTTAAGAGTGCCGGCGTGACTTATCAGCGCTGCGTGCAGAATTGTTTTGACAATCAGATCGGGTGCAATATTCATGCTTATGTTGGCGATATTGTCGTCAAGTCTCGGAAAAAGGAGACCTTACTGGATGATCTTAAGGAGAACTTTGACAACCTTTGGCGGTACAAGATGATGCTTAACCCGGCCAAGTGTGTCTTTGGAGTTCCAGCTGGCAAATTGTTGGGTTTTCTGATGTCTGAACGAGGAATCAAAGCCAATCTAGAGAAAATCAAAGCAGTGACCTCCCTGGGTAAGCCAGCCAATATCAGTGATGTACATCGCATGGCGATTCGAATAGCCTCCTTGAGCAGGTTCATAAGCCTCCTGGGCGAGAAGGCCATCCCTTTGTATCACATGTTGAACAAAACAGATAACTTCGTTTGGAGCAATGCTAAAAACAATTGGCTGAGCCGCCCATCTTGCATGCTCCTATTGACAAAGAGCCTATGCTCCTGTACATTGCTGCTAATAACAAAGCGGTAAGTGTTGCAGTTGTCGTGGAGCACGAGGAAGGGAAGGAATATATTGTCCAACGGACTATATCAGCAAAGTCTTGACAGAGTCCAAACAGAGATATCCACATTGGCAGAAGCTGGTATTCGGGGTCTTCATGGCAAGTCGCAGACTGAAGCATTATTTTCTGGAACACCCAATAACTGTGGTTAGCTCTGCCCCATTGGGAGACATCATCCAAAACAGGGAAGCCAAATGAAGGATGGCTAAGTGATAGAGGGGAGGTGTCTCGATCTTTCGATGAGATGATAACTATTGATTTGGTGGAGATGAATTTGACGATCCAACTACAAACGTGCACGACATTGCTCCTAAGGAATCACTAAACCAACTTCGAAAGGTTATTGACCATGCTGGAGCATGGTCAACCTGACCACGAAGGTCTATTCCCGCAAGCAAGAATATGATAAAGCAATTTGAATATTGTGAACATATCTGAAGTATTGATAAAGTGGTGATTCACAAGCGGTCTTGTTCTGGTCATTGGACACAAATGAAGTACACAAAGTTGCAATGACTAACTCCTAACTAAACAAATCCCAAGGAAAAAGCTACTAGATTGATCTACTTATATATGAGGAAGGGGTGGCGACCAAGGAGGTGGGAGGACGTCCCAATGCATACTAAAACTAACCCTAGGTTGTACAAGGCCCATGGGCCCAAGTGGAGGTGATGCAACACCTTTGGACTTGTAGTTTGACTCAGATTCTGCTACAACGACAGATTGTTTCGTCAATATCTCAATGCTTCAGACGAATTTGAAGGTGAATCCAATTTGGTTGGAAAGACAATGAAATCTACTTTCCAAAAAAAAGAATCACCCAATTCGGAGTCCAGATGAAAGAGATCTTGGCATTTTGAGTGAGGTATGTCTGTGTAGTCCGAATCTGAGTCCATAATGTGAGAGACTTGGACTCTATCTTCTCTTGGCCCAAAAGTGACATGAGAGGACTTTTTGAACAGCACCTAAACTTCTCTTTTCCCCTTATCTTCATATGTGGATTGTACAAATGTCCCATATACCTGCAATTAGACATGGCACAAAAGTCTATGAAGTATTTTTGTCCTGTATAACATAAATAAATTATTGCATAGTTTGTATTAGAAATCACCTCACAAATATGCATGTATGCAATATTTTTGGTCGTATACAAGGTATTCATGTCCTCATCACTAAGTGGGCAATTGAGCTTGGGCTACATCATCTGAAATATGTGCCTCGAACAGCCATTAAGTCCCAAGCACTAGTGGATTTCATCAATGATTGGACTGAACTTCAAGTTCATGAAGAGAAGCCAGATAAAACTTATTGGACAATTCACTTTGATGTTTCCAGATAGTTGGAGGGCTCGGGGGCTGGAGTTATCTTATCTTCTCCATGAGGTGATAAATTTTGTTATGTCTTGGGGACAATGTTTCCCTACACTAACAATGCAGCTGAGTATGAAGCTCTCTTCCGTGGCCTCCGGTTGGCTAAAGAGATGAATCTTAGCCGGGTCAGATGTTTGGGCGACTCAAACATGGTTGCTCAGCAAGTTTCTGGCAAGTTGGACTCTAAGGACTCCCTCATGGCGGCTTATCGGCAGGCAGTGACTAACATTGCAAGTCATTTCAAGGGTTAACAAGTGGATCACATTGACAGACATCTCAATGAGGCGGCTGATGCATTATCACGACTTGTTTGACAACACAAGCTGGTACCTCCCAATGTTTTCCTTGATGTCCTTCATAACCCTTTTGTCAAACTGCCATCTGAGGAAGATCTGGCTATACCTGACACGGAGGCTCAATTGGTGGTGG